>NC_034177.2:9067551-9295041 GCF_002021735.2 Oncorhynchus kisutch
CTCGCTCATTCCCCTCTCTCTCTCTCTCTCTCTCCTCGCTCTTTCCCCTCTCTCTCTCTCTCTCTCTCGCTCATTCCCCTCTCTCTCTCTCTCTCTCTCTCTCGCTCATTCCCCTCTCTCTCTCGCTCATTCCCTCTCTCTCTCTCTCTCTCTCTCTCGCTCATTCCCCTCTCTCTCTCTCTCTCTCTCTCTCGCTCATTCCCCTCTCTCTCTCTCTCTCTCTCTCTCGCTCATTCCCCTCTCTCTCTCTCTCTCTCTCTCGCTCATTCCCCTCTCTCTCTCTCTCCTCTCTCTCATTCTCCTCTCTCTCTCTCGCTCATTCTCCTCTCTCTCTCGCTCATTCCCCTCTCTCTCTCCCTCTCTCTCTCTCTCTCTCTCTCTCGCTCATTCCCCTCTCTCTCTCTCTCTCGCTCATTCCCTCTCTCTCTCGCTCATTCCCCTCTCTCTCTCTCTCTCTCTCGCTCATTCTCCTCTCTCTCTCTCGCTCATTCCCTCCTCTCTCTCTCTCGCTCATTCCCCCTCTCTCTCTCTCTCGCTCATTCCCCTCTCTCTCTCTCTCGCTCATTCCCTCTCTCTCTCTCTCGCTCATTCCCCTCTCTCTCTCTCTCGCTCATTCCCCTCTCTCTCTCTCTCGCTCATTCCCTCTCTCTCTTCTCTCTCTCGCTCATTCCCTCTCTCTCTCTCTCGCTCATTCCCCTCTCTCTCTCTCTCGCTCATTCCCTCCCTCTCTCTCTCTCTCGCTCATTCCCCTCTCTCTCTCTCTCTCTCGCTCATTCTCCCTCTCCTCTCTCTCTCGCTCATTCCCCTCTCTCTCTCTCTCTCTCGTCATTTCCCTCTCTCCTCTCTCTCTCTCGCTCATTCTCCCCTCTCTCTCTCGCTCATTCCCCTCTCTCTCTCTCTCTCGCTCATTCCCCTCTCTCTCTCTCATTCCCCTCTCTCGCTCATTCCCCTCTCTCGCTCATTCCCCTCTCTCTCGCTCATTCCCCTCTCTCTCGCTCATTCCCCTCTCTCTCGCTCATTCCCCTCTCTCTCTCTCATTCCCCTCTCTCTCGCTCATTCCCCTCTCTCTCGCTCATTCCCCTCTCTCTCGCTCATTCCCCTCTCTCTCTCTCTCTCTCTCTCGCTCATTCCCCTCTCTCTCTCTCTCTCTCGCTCATTCCCCTCTCTCTCTCTCTCTCGCTCATTCCCCTCTCTCTCTCTCTCGCTCATTCCCCTCTCTCTCTCTCTCCTCATTCCCTCTCTCTCTCTCTCGCTCATTCCCTCTCTCTCTCTCTCTCGCTCATTCTCTCTCTCTCTCTCTCGCTCATTCTCCTCTCTCTTCGCTCATTCTCTCTCTCTCTCTCTCTCGCTCATTCCCCTCTCTCTCTCTCTCTCGCTCATTCCCCTCTCTCTCTCGCTCATTCCCTCTCTCTCTCTCTCGCTCATTCCCCTCTCTCGCTCATTCCCCTCTCTCGCTCATTCCCCTCTCTCTCTCTCTCGCTCATTCCCCTCTCTCTCTCTCTCTCGCTCATTCCCCCCTCTCTTCTCTCTCTTCGCTCATTCCCCCCCTCTCTTCTCTCTCTCTCGCTCATTCCCCTCTCTCTCTCTCTCGCTCATTCCCCTCTCTCTCTCTCGCTCATTCCCCTCTCTCTCTCTCTTCTCGCTCATTCCCCTCTCTCTCTCTCTCTCGCTCATTCCCCTCTCTCTCTCTCTCTCTCGCTCATTCCTCTCTCTCTCTCTCTCTCGCTCATTCCTCGCTCATTCTCCTCTCTCGCTCATTCCCCTCTCTCGCTCATTCCCCTCTCTCGCTCATCTCTCTCTCGCTCATTCTCCTCTCTCGCTCATTCTCCTCTCTCGCTCATTCTCCTCTCTCGCTCATTCTCCTCTCTCGCTCATTCTCCTCTCTCGCTCATTCTCCTCTCTCGCTCATTCTCCTCTCTCTCTCTCTCTCTCTCGCTCTCCCTCTCTCTCTCTCTCTCTCGCTCATTCCCTCTCTCTCTCTCTCTCTCGCTCATTCCCCTCTCTCTCTCTCTCTCCTCATTCCCCTCTCTTCTCTCTCGCTCATTCCCCTCTCTCTCTCTCTCGCTCATTCCCCTCTCTCTCTCTCTCTCGCTCATTCCCCTCTCTCTCTCTCTCTCGCTCATTCCCCTCTCTCTCTCTCTCTCGCTCATTCCCCTCTCTCTCTCTCTCTCGCTCATTCTCCTCTCTCTCTCTCTCGCTCATTCTCCTCTCTCTCTCTCGCTCATTCTCCTCTCTCTCTCTCTCTCGCTCATTCCCCTCTCTCTCTCTCTCTCGCTCATTCCCCTCTCTCTCTCGCTCATTCCCCTCTCTCTCTCTTCCCCCTCTCTCTCTCTCTCGCTCATTCCCTCTCTCTCTCTCTCTCGCTCATTCCCCCCTCTCTCTCTCTCTCTCGCTCATTCCCCCCTCTCTCTCTCTCTCTCGCTCATTTCCCTCTCTCTCTCTCTCTCGCTCATTCCCCTCTCTCTCTCTCTCTCGCTCATTCCCCTCTCTCTCTCTCTCTCTCGCTCATTCCCTCTCTCTCTCTCTCTCGCTCATTCCCCTCTCTCTCTCTCTCTCTCGCTCATTCCTCTCTCTCTCGCTCATTCCCCTCTCTCGCTCATTCTCCTCTCTCGCTCATTCCCCTCTCTCGCTCATTCTCCTCTCTCGCTCATTCTCTCTCTCGCTCATTCTCCTCTCTCGCTCATTCTCCTCTCTCGCTCATTCTCCTCTCTCGCTCATTCTCCTCTCTCGCTCATTCTCCTCTCTCGCTCATTCTCCTCTCTCGCTCATTCTCCTCTCTCGCTCATTCTCCTCTCTCGCTCATTCTCCTCTCTCGCTCATTCCCCTCTCTCGCTCATTCCCCTCTCTCGCTCTCTCTCTCATTCCCCTCTCTCATTCCCCTCTCTCTCTCTCTCTCTCATTCCCCTCTCTCATTCCCCTCTCTCTCTCTCTCTCATTCCCCTCTCTCTCTCTCTCTCTCTCTCTCTCATTCCCCTCTCTCTCTCTCTCTCTCTCTCGCTCATTCCCCCCTCTCTCTCTCTCTCTCGCTCATTCCCCCCTCTCTCTCTCTCTCTCTCGCTCATTCCCCTCTCTCTCTCTCTCTCTCGCTCATTCCCCCCTCTCTCTCTCTCTCTCTCGCTCATTCCTCCCTCTCTCTCTCTCTCGCTCATTCCCCTCTCTCTCTCTCTCTCTCGCTCATTCCCCTCTCTCTCTCTCTCTCTCGCTCATTCCCCTCTCTCTCTCTCTCTCTCGCTCATTCCCCTCTCTCTCTCTCTCTCGCTCATTCCTCTCTCTCTCTCATTCCCCTCTCTCCGCTCATTCCCTTCTCTCCGCTCATTCCCCTCTCTCGCTCATTCCCCCTCTCTCTCTCTCTCTCTCGCTCATTCCCCCCTCTCTCTCTCTCTCTCTCGCTCATTCCCCTCTCTCTCTCTCTCGCTCATTCTCCTCTCTCTCTCTCTCTCTCGCTCATTCTCCTCTCTCTCTCTCTCTCTCGCTCATTCTCCTCTCTCTCTCTCTCTCTCGCTCATTCTCCTCTCTCTCTCTCTCTCTCTCGCTCATTCTCCTCTCTCTCTCTCTCTCTCGCTCATTCTCCTCTCTCCTCTCTCTCTCGCTCATTCTCCTCTCTCTCTCTCTCTCTCGCTCATTCTCCTCTCTCTCTCTCTCTCTCGCTCATTCTCCTCTCTCTCTCTCTCTCTCGCTCATTCTCCTCTCTCTCTCTCTCTCTCTCTCTCGCTCATTCTCCTCTCTCTCGCTCATTCTCTCTCTCTCTCTCTCTCTCTCGTCATTTCTCTCTCTCTCTCTCGCTCATTCTCCTCTCTCTCTCTCGCTCATTCTCCTCTCTCTCTCTCGCTCATTCTCCTCTCTCTCTCTCGCTCATTTCCTCTCTCTCTCTCGCTCATTCTCCTCTCTCTCTCTCGCTCATTCTCCTCTCTCTCTCTCGCTCATTCTCCTCTCTCTCTCTCGCTCATTCTCCTCTCTCTCTCTCGCTCATTCTCCTCTCTCTCTCTCGCTCATTCTCCTCTCTCTCTCTCGCTCATTCTCCTCTCTCTCTCTCGCTCATTCTCCTCTCTCTCTCTCGCTCATTCTCCTCTCTCTCTCTCGCTCATTCTCCTCTCTCTCTCTCGCTCATTCTCCTCTCTCTCTCTCGCTCATTCTCCTCTCTCTCTCTCGCTCATTCTCCTCTCTCTCTCTCGCTCATTCTCCTCTCTCTCTCTCGCTCATTCTCCTCTCTCTCTCTCGCTCATTCTCCTCTCTCTCTCTCGCTCATTCTCCTCTCTCTCTCTCGCTCATTCTCCTCTCTCTCTCTCGCTCATTCTCCTCTCTCTCTCTCGCTCATTCTCCTCTCTCTCTCTCGCTCATTCTCCTCTCTCTCTCTCGCTCATTCTCCTCTCTCTCTCTCGCTCATTCTCCTCTCTCTCTCTCGCTCATTCTCCTCTCTCTCTCTCGCTCATTCTCCTCTCTCTCTCTCGCTCATTTCCTCTCTCTCTCTCGCTCATTCTCCTCTCTCTCTCTCGCTCATTCTCCTCTCTCTCTCTCGCTCATTCTCCTCTCTCTCTCTCGCTCATTCTCCTCTCTCTCTCTCGCTCATTCTCCTCTCTCTCTCTCGCTCATTCTCCTCTCTCTCTCTCGCTCATTCTCCTCTCTCTCTCTCGCTCATTCTCCTCTCTCTCTCTCGCTCATTCTCCTCTCTCTCTCTCGCTCATTCTCCTCTCTCTCTCTCGCTCATTCTCCTCTCTCTCTCTCGCTCATTCTCCTCTCTCTCTCTCGCTCATTCTCCTCTCTCTCTCTCGCTCATTCTCCTCTCTCTCTCTCGCTCATTCTCCTCTCTCTCTCTCGCTCATTCTCCTCTCTCTCTCTCGCTCATTCTCCTCTCTCTCTCTCGCTCATTCTCCTCTCTCTCTCTCGCTCATTCTCCTCTCTCGCTCATTCTCCTCTCTCTCTCTCTCTCGCTCATTCTCCTCTCTCTCGCTCATTCTCCTCTCTCTCGCTCATTCTCCTCTCTCTCTCGCTCATTCTCCTCTCTCTCGCTCATTCTCCTCTCTCTCGCTCATTCTCCTCTCTCTCGCTCATTCTCCTCTCTCTCTCGCTCATTCTCCTCTCTCTCGCTCATTCTCCTCTCTCTCTCGCTCATTCTCCTCTCTCTCTCGCTCATTCTCCTCTCTCTCTCGCTCATTCTCCTCTCTCTCGCTCATTCTCCTCTCTCTCGCTCATTCTCCTCTCTCTCGCTCATTCTCCTCTCTCTCGCTCATTCTCCTCTCTCTCGCTCATTCTCCTCTCTCTCGCTCATTCTCCTCTCTCTCGCTCATTCTCCTCTCTCTCGCTCATTCTCCTCTCTCTCGCTCATTCTCCTCTCTCTCGCTCATTCTCCTCTCTCTCGCTCATCTCCTCTCTCTCGCTCATTCTCCTCTCTCTCGCTCATTCTCCTCTCTCTCGCTCATTCTCCTCTCTCTCGCTCATTCTCCTCTCTCTCGCTCATTCTCCTCTCTCTCGCTCATTCTCCTCTCTCTCGCTCATTCTCCTCTCTCTCGCTCTAGACCTTAAAAAAATATACAAATTTTTATCATTTAGCAGACATTCTATAGCCTTTAAAAAATACACACATTTTATAATCTAGACATTCTTATCAAGAGCAACAGAAATCCCTCAGCTCTGTTGTGCCGAAGGACCTTATGCCATCACGGAAAAATTCTGGTTGATCTCGGAATTACATAACACCTTGGATTCTGGGAAAGGAAGTCCCCTTCCCAGGAATAAAAATTAAACTGCCATAAAGTAGGTTGACAAAATGACAGGATACCCCCCCCCCCCCCCCCCCCCCCCCCCCCCCAAGTAAATTGCACACTGCTGTCAAGCTGCATCAAGTTTTAAGAGACTGTGTGTGTGCTCTCATTGTGGCGCAGCAACTAGAATCTGTGAGTCACTCTGGCAACCAGTAAATCAATTTGTTCGGGGCATTAGGGGGCCATTTCAGCCGTCAAAATAAAGTTATCAAATCACCCAGAAGTCATCATTGTAGTCAACTGGGCTGTGGGTAGGCCTGTTTAAATGAAAAACGGCCCGTGATTCAACCACCATTGCCTGATCTGATTTCACATTGGAAACATTTCCAGCTGTCTCTGCTGTTATAATGTATTTTAATCAAAGGGTTCCTCCTTAGTAACTCTTGTTTTGAAGGGAGTTTTTACAATGTTTGTATGAGGATTGGGGAAGGACCTCCCAACTGATTCCAATCCCCTTTTCATCCATCCTGTCACTCCTCTGCAACCCTCTTCCTCCCACTCCCTAGCTCCCTTCATCCTCTTCTCCCTAGCGGTCTCCCAGAGTGCAAAAGAGGTCTATTGTTCTACTTGTCTGCATCCTAGCCCTTGACCCCGTTTTGTACGCTGGACAAGGCTTTATTACCTCACACTAGCCATGCCACATTGTTTTACCGCCATTTTGTTCTTAAAACTGAAGATTTTTTTTATTTTTTAAAGGTCATAAATTATCTAAAGGAAATGAAAGTGGGGCCCTTGGCCTGGGATTAGGAGTAATCACGATGATTTTGTGAAATGGCTGGCTTTTGTCAGTGTAGTATGTTAGTTAATTAACCCCTCATTATTCACTTCTTGTTTGTGGCTGCGTGCCCAACGGCACCCTATTCTCTTTATAGTGTATTTATTTAGGCCAAAGTACCCTTAGGGACGCAGCCTTTATAATGACATGGGGCGGCAGGGTAGCCTAGTGGTTAGAGCGTTGGACTAGTAACCGGAAGGTTGCAAGTTCAAACCCCCGAGCTGACAAGGTAAAATCTGTCATTCTGCCCTTGAACAGGCAGTTAACCCACTGTTCCTAGGCCGTCATTGAAAATAAGAATTTGTTCTTAACTGACTTGCCTGGTTAAATAAAGGTAAAATAAAAAAATAAAAATAAGCATGACAGTAGAGGAACCCACCATAACATCATATAAAGTTATAATATGAGATTTGAGTGTTATAATGGAAGCAATACATATCAAAGTGAAATGTCAAAACCCTCTACTTCCCTGTGCCCTTCTTTGTGTGCAGGTGGTCGTAACGTCACCATCTCCCTGCAGTCGAGGACGGGCCACACCCACATGCCATCAGTGGTGGGCCTGCTGGTGTTCACCCAGTTCTGGTTCTGGTTCCCCCTCTCCCACTTCCTCTCCCTGGCCTTCACCCCCACCGCCATCATCGGACTCAACAAGGACCTCAAGGTAAACGTCCCACCCCACTGTATCCATGTCATTCCCACCCCACTGTATCCATGTCATTCCCACCCCACTGTATCCATGTCATTCCCACCCCACTGTATCCATGTCATTCCCACCCCACTGTATCCATGTCGGTCCCACCCCACTGTATCCATGTCGGTCCCACCCCACTGTATCCATGTCGGTCCCACCCCACTGTATCCATGTCAGTCCCACCCCACTGTATCCATGTCAGTCCCACCCCACTGTATCCATGTCAGTCCCACCCCACTGTATCCATGTCGGTCCCACCCCACTGTATCCATGTCAGTCTTACCCCACTGTATCCATGTCATTCCCACCCCACTGTATCCATGTCATTCCCACCCCACGTATCCATGTCATCCCCCACTGTATCCATGTCGGTCCCACCCCACTGTATCCATGTCGGTCCCACCCCACTGTATCCATGTCGGTCCCACCCCACTGTATCCATGTCGGTCCCACCCCACTGTATCCATGTCGGTCCCACCCCACTGTATCCATGTCAGTCCCACCCCACTGTATCCATGTCAGTCCCACCCCACTGTATCCATGTCAGTCCCACCCCACTGTATCCATGTCAGTCCCACCCCACTGTATCCATGTCAGTCCCACCCCACTGTATCCATGTCAGTCCTACCCCACTGTATCCATGTCAGTCCTTACCCCACTGTATCCATGTCAGTCTTACCCCACTGTATCCATGTCAGTCTACCCCACTGTATCCATGTCAGTCTTACCCCACTGTATCCATGTCAGTCTTACCCCACTGTATCCATGTCAGTCTTACCCCACTGTATCCATGTCAGTCTTACCCCACTGTATCCATGTCAGTCTTACCCCACTGTATCCATGTCAGTCTTACCCCACTGTATCCATGTCAGTCTTACCCCACTGTATCCATGTCAGTCTTACCCCACTGTATCCATGTCAGTCTTACCCCACTGTATCCCATGTCAGTCTTACCCCACTGTATCCATGTCAGTCCCACCCCACTGTATCCATGTCAGTCCCACCCCACTGTATCCATGTCAGTCTTACCCCACTGTATCCATGTCAGTCTTACCCCACTGTATCCATGTCAGTCCCACCCCACTGTATCCATGTCAGTCCCACCCCACTGTATCCATGCCAGACTATTCTCTCAGCTGTTGTCTTCCCTGTCCAGATGCCCAAGGTGCAGTACCGCTCCAACTGCAAGCCTTCCACCTTCGCCTACCCTCCGGCCCTGGAGGTACCCAAGGAGAAAGAGAAGGAGAAGGTGAGAGTCCCTCAATAGTGACGTCACCCTGTTTTAATGGACTGAAGTCGCCTTCGCAGCTTCTCACGGTCATCCTGAATGAAGTGTCCTCAGCCAAGATCCATTTATTGTTATTAAGAGTCCCTTTTGAACTCTCATTTCCATTTTGTCAGTCTGAGACCATGTTATTTTGGCCACTCAGAGTCTTGGCTCATTATAGAACATGGGTACATTTTTAATAACGTAATATAAAAAAACCAGAGGATATTTTTGAGAGGTTTTGCCATTGCCCCTCAGTGCCTTGTTTATTTCTGTGCCAACACGCCCTTCATTTAGTCTCTCTCTCTACCTCCATTATAGGTGTCTACTGCTGTTCTCTCCATCACAGCCAAAGCTAAGAAGAAGGAGAAAGAGAAGGAGAAGAAGGAGAAAGAGGAGGAGAAGATGGAAGTAGTGAGTATATATGAACACAATCATTTCATAGGACGGCCAGCCTCATAGAGACCACTTTCTATTTTTTATTTTATTTTTTAAATCGTTTTTCTTCAAGTTAAGTCTTGCTTTTTATGTGGATGTTTTTTAACCTTCCTCAAGCAGGAATCCTGTAGCCCCTGTCCCAAACAACAGATCTTTGCTCGTATTGACCAGCCTATTGAGGAATGATCTGTGTAATTGGTCGTGAGGAACTAATGGTTCAAAGACCTGAAAACAGTCTCCCTTAACGTCTCGGACCTCTGCAGTCTGCAACAGTCCGCCACTAATATTTCACTCAGTATCCCACACAGCTTCTTATGTCTGATGTCCAGGCACACAGACACCTGCAGAGGAGACTATTTCAAAGGTAAGAAAACCACCAATGAAATGAGTCAACTCTCTTTTTTAAGTAGCAGTTCCAAATCAAATTTTAATTGTCACATATGCCAAATACAACAACCTTTTACAGTGAAATTCTTACTTCCAAGCCCTTAACCAACCATGCAGAGAGAATAATTTTCTCGGGAAATCTTGAGTGAACTCTCGCTGAAATCTAATTAGCGTAATAAATAAAAAATGCCCATCAATCCATCAGTTTAAACTAGAGAAATCCGTTGTTGTTTTTTTTGCACGAGCATCGCGTTAAGTCCTCCGCATCCGCCAATGTCGGCCTTCTGAGGTGAAAGGTGACCGAGCTACAGCGGTGTTGTCAGACCATGAGACATCCCGAAAATCAGTTATCTCACGAAAACGTCTATTGTCCGAACGGTTTGGCCTACAAACTAATATGACCACATGAAAATACGTAAAATAAAAGAATAACAAATATTTAAAACGGACACAGAACAAACTTCCTTTAGATTTTTTTTTGGGGGGGGGAACAATCTTTTGTTCCATGTAGCGAATCTGTTATTCCATGTGTTTATCGGCTAAAAGGACAAAAATATATTTTTATTCAAATAACAACAAAAAATGTTTTTATACTTCAAGGGGTCTTAGAATTTCAAATCAGGAATCGAAGTGTGTCGTCGTCGTCCCCCCGCTGCCCCCCCGGGCTTAGACTCATGGGTTAACGTAGCAGTTCTTAAGAAATGTGAGTGAACTAGGCCTTTTTAAAATATCAGTTCTCAGGAAATGAGTGAAGTATCCCTTTAAGGAGCAGCTATCTGCCAGCCCTGGCAAGGTCCCCCAGCCCCCCTCTCCACTGATGTGACCAAGTTATCCATGAAGCACACGGCTGGAATACATACCATTACTGACAGCCTCTGTCAACCCAGTGCCAGTATTGCTTTCAGTGGGATGTTGACTGCTGGGCGTAATCGCTATGTTTGATGGCGTCCACCATGCTAGATTTCACGTCCTCGTTGAGGGATGGCTCTGCGATCTCAGGCAAAGTTGGATCCGCTCAGTTTGATTGATTGGACTTGGTGTCATCGAGGTTAACGAGAAGGAGGGACTATTTTAACCCTCAGTTATATCCGTTTTTTCGTTTAAACCAAAGGCATTGGACAGTGGAGATTTTGTTTTATTCTCTCACACAAACACTGTGTGGAAGTGTTGTTTTTAGTTGACACACACATGTAGACAAACAGGACTGCTTATACAAGTCATTGCACACCTATGGTCCAGTTTTCAGCCTAGCGTCAGATGGTGCAGGGCCTTGTGGTAGCAGCAGGGAGAGGGACAGATAGGAGGCAGGGAGAGCCTGACAAATCACTGGCCACCAAGTGCAAGACAACCAATAAGGAGTATGTCACCCATCTCCAGATTAACACGTCTTCCAGGGTGGTGGTGTCAGGAAACGTATGAAATGAAGACGCACTATTCCGAGGTGACCCTTACTGCCATCGTCATCTTTTTTATCATCCAATGCATTGCGGACTCACTGAGTCGTGGGTTTTCATCAGGAAAAGGGAGGGAAAACGCTTAACATTGTATCTGTTGAATTCTCAGGAGGTACAGGAGGCTGAGAAGGAAAAGAAAGATGAGGAGAAAGAGAAGGAGAAGGAGAAAGAGAAGGAGAAAGAGAAGAAGAAAGAACCCGAGCCCAACTTCCAGCTGATGGAGAACCCAGCCAGAGTGATGCCCGCCCAGCTCAAAGTGCTCAACATGCCCGAGACGTGCCGCTACCAGCCCTTCAAACCGGTATGTACGGTTGGTGTGTGAGTCTGTGAACACGTGACTTTTTTAAGTGCGTTTCTGGTAGAGATGTGACACATATTTTAATTTTTTTACTGGGTTATTAAAAAAAATCATAAAATGGCGTGAATTCACAATTAAGATATGGTCCTGCTTATGACCGCTAGGGGGCAGTGCAGTTCAATCTACTGCTGTCCTGGCTACCTACCAGACAGAGCAGTTCAATCTACTGCTGTCCTGGCTACCTACCAGACAGAGCAGTTCAATCTACTACAGTCCTGGCTACCTACCAGACAGAGCAGTTCAATCTACTACAGTCCTGGCTACCTACCAGACAGAGCAGTTCAATCTACTACAGTCCTGGCTACCTACCAGACAGAGCAGTTCAATCTACTCCAGTCCTGGCTACCTACCAGACAGAGCAGTTCAATCTACTCCAGTCCTGGCTACCTACCAGACAGAGCAGTTCAATCTACTCCAGTCCTGGCCACCTAGTTGACAGCACTCACCTTACTGCAGTCCTGGCTACCTAGTGGACAGCACTCACCTTACTGCTGTCCTGGCTACCTAGTGGACAGCACTCACCTTACTGCAGTCCTGGCTACCTAGTGGACAGCACTCACCTTACTGCTTTCCTGGCTACCTAGTGGACAGCACTCACCTTACTGCTGTCCACACCCACTCAGCAACGATGGTAGTTTATTCCATTTCAGGTTCTCTGCTGTGTTCCTCTCCATGTGCTCGGTTGTCAGTAGTACATTGGACTTCATTTCCCACTTCTCATCAATGTGATGGGTCGTTGCAGTAATGTATGGCGACGTGTTCATAGACATTCGACCATCTGTTGTTAACGCCACATATGTTGTTTGAGAACTCGCGCTTTATACTTGCATAGCGATCATTATACAATTTTTTCATCCAGGGCCGTCACGGTTTTTCGACATGTCATCTTGTAGTCTGGTTGCCATCAGGGCAGTGAAGCCAACATACTCTACCATTGACAATGGTCGCATATCAAGTGCAGTCATTTCTTTTTTTCATTCTTGTTAGTTAGTCTTGTCTCATCGCTACAACTCCCGTACGGACTCAGGAGAGGCGAAGCTCGAGAGCCGCGCGTCCTCCGAAACACAACCCAGCCAAGCCGCACTGCTTCTTGACACAACGCCCGCTTAACCCAGAAGCCAGCCGCAACAATGTGTCGGAGGAAACACTGTACACCCGGCGACCGGGTCAGCGTGCACTGCACCAGGGCCGCCACAGGAGTCGATAGTGCGCAATGGGACAAGGACATCACTGCAAAAACTGTTTGCAAATGTTTAAAAAAGACCAAATGGAAATATCACATTTACATAAGAATTCAGACCCTTTCCTCAGTACTTTGTTGATGCGCCTTTGGCAGCGATTACAGCCTCGAGTCTTCTTGGGTATGATGCTACACGCTTGGTACACCTGTATTTGGAGAGTTTCTCCCATTCCACTCTACAGATCCTCTCAAACTCTGTCAGGTTGGATGGGGAGCATCGCTGCACAGCTATTTTCCGGTCTCTCCAGAGATGTTCGAATGGGTTCAAGTCCGGGCTCTGCCTGGGCCACTCATGGACATTCAGAGACTTGTCCCGAAGTCACTCCTGTGTTATCTTGGCTGTGTGCTCCGTGTCGTTGTTATGTTGGAAGGTGAACCGTCGCGCCAGTCTGAGAACCTGCTCCAGAGCACTCAGGACTTCATCAAAGATCTCTCTGTACTTTGATCAATTTTCCCTCGTTCCTGAATCTCCCAGTCCCTCCCACTGAAAAACATCCCCACAGCAAGATGCTGCCACCACCATGCTTCACCATAGGGATGGTACCAGGTTTCCTCCAGACGTGATGCTTGACATTCAGGCCAAAGAGTTCAATCTTGGTTTCATCAGACCAAAGAATCTTGTTTCTCATGGTCTGAGATTCCTTTAGGTGCCTTTTGGCAAACTCCAAGCGGGCTGTCATGTGCCTTTTTACTGAGGAGTGGCTTCCGTCTGCCCACTCTACTACCATGAAGGCCTGATTTGGTCGAGTGCTGTAGAGATGGTTGTCGTTCTGGAAGGTTCTCCCATCTCCACAGGAACTATTGCTCATTTTGGCTGGGCAGCCAGCTCTGGGAAGAGTATTGGTGGTTATAAACTTCTTCCATTTAAGAAGGATGGGGACCATCATGTTCTTGTGGACTTTCAATACTGCAGAATTGTTTTTGGTACCCTTCCCCAGATCTGTTCCTCGACACATCCCGTCTCGGAGCGCTACGGCCAAGTCCTTCGACCTCATGGCTTTGTTTATGCTCTGACATGCACTGTCAACTGTGGGATCTTATATAGACTGGTGTGTGCCTTTCCAAATCATGTCCAATCAATTGAATTTACCACAGGGGGACTCCAATCAAAATTGTAGAAACCTCTCAAGGATGATCAATGGAAACAGGATGCACCTGAGCTCAAGTTCGAGTCTCATGGCAAAGGGTCTGAATACTTATGTAAATAATGAATGTGCAAACATTTTGAAAATCCAGTTTCTGCTTTGTCATTATGGGCTATTGTGTGTAGAGTGAGGATTTTATTTAATCCATTTTAATGTAATGAAATGTGGACACAGTCAAGGGGGTCTGAATACTTCCCAAATTCACTGTATCCGTGGCAAATTATTTGAAAGATGTTTATCCTTCTATTGACAGAATTGTTGCATTACGCATGTTTTATTTATGCTAGCCTTGATGATGATCCAGACCGGTTGGTGGTAGTTTTGTGATAACTGCAATGCCATTTAAATTTGGTCAAAAATAAAGATTTTCTGTTCGTTTTTTTTTTTTTTTTGCTTTTGGATCCAGTGTTGGAGCTGTCATCAGTCATCTTTTTTTCATCTTTCCAACCAAGCCCCGGTTATATCCACGGTGTCTTACAGTTGCCTGAGAATAAATCACTCTGGCCCTGCGCAAAATGTTGACAGCTTTCCACAGTAAATAAAATGAGATATGCAGTCACCCACACACTTATCCTAATCCCACTCCTATAAAGAGGACTATCGTTTGGTTAAATGTCAAATCAACACGCATCGAGCTGAGAGCAATGCATCATGGGTCATACATATCATATGACACTTGAGTGTTTTTGCTCGTCTGTATTCTAAAACTATTCGTTTTTTTTGAAGGCGGTGTTTTAACACGAAGTGAATCATTGTTGTGGGGCCAGGGTATGCCTCCCACCTCCCCTTCTATATTGTGATGATTCCATTTCACCTATTCCGTAGAAGGCAATCCGAGCACACAGCAACTGTTCCAAAGGTCTTGTAGTGTGGTCTGTGTGTAAATTAGTGTTACTTAGCTGCCCAGAGATAATGTAGGAGGACAAATCTAGTCTGGGCAGTGCTCACCATACCTGATGCTTTAGTCTGGACCTGACCATACCTCTAAATGATTTACAGTGATAACCAAGCTGCATGATGTACTGTACAACCACTACAAGGGCAATGTGCTCACAGAGAATGACGAGACAACCAACTCATTTGGGGAGGTAGGCGAGGTGTTGTGTAATACGACACCCGCACCACCCCCAGAAAATGACACTTCTTTTTTTTAGACACCCAACATTGGTCGAACAGCTTAGTCCCTCATGTCCGTGTCCCTCATGTCCGTGTCCCTCATGTCCGTGTCCCTCATGTCCGTGTCCCTCATGTCCGTGTCCCTTATCTGTCTCCAGCTGCACACCGGCGGCATTATCATCATGAAGGACACCAGCGAGGAAGAGGAGGAGCTGGTGGAGCCTGTCTCTGCCCACGGCCCCAAGATCGAGGAGGAGGAACAGGAGCCCGAGGCCCCCGAGTCCTTCGAGTACGTTGACGAATGAACGCTGTCCAAGCAAAAAGGTATGTTTCCTGCACCAGTGTTTACCACATGATGGATCTGGCTACAATTGATATTTTGCAGATAAAAACATTTGAATGGGTTCACTCAGAAAGTGAGGGTTTTTGCTTAGAAACAAGTTTTGTTTCAGCAAATGCTGTAGATAGTGCTGAACACGTTGTATCCCCAGCCTAGGGGTAAATATAGCGACCATTTCCTCCCGCTTTTGTGCGAAAACTCAAACTTTCAGGATCAAGCAACCTGAATATTCAGCGTTGCCTTGTAATTATACAGACAACCGTCTCAGAGTAGCTATGTCACATTGATGGTTCAGAGAGAGGTAATGGTACAGTGTGCAGATCTTTAGGTTCTTGTTCCCATGCCTAACCTGGCTCGCGTTCATCAGTGCCTATGGAATGTAAACCGTGCTGCCGTCGCCAACCCCCCCCCCCCCCCCCCGAGGGCAAACCCTCCTCCATCTGTAATGCACGGCGTAGAGAGCCGAGCTAGATTGTGCTGATGGCCAAAAATGCCAAAACAATGTTATGTTTGTCTTGGTCCTCATTTTTATCCCCCAGGGTTGTACATACAGTATGTATGTTAAACAAGATTAAAGTTTAGATATGCCCTTTGGGAACAGAAATGCTCCTGCTCTGTGAGTACGATGATTTCAAAAACACACCACTGTGTTTTTTTTTATTTTTTAAATCTCTTAAACTGTCCAATGTTTCCAGAGTTCTAAGTTGAAATAGTTTTTCTTCCAAAAAAAATGGTAATTGGTTATGTTAAAAAGCAGCTTTTCTGTATTGGAATGTTGTGGGTGTAATATACCTGTAATTGAAAATATTAATGTGAGTAGACTGCTGATTGGCCAACTCCTCCTCCTCTGAGGAAATGACAGGCATTTTTTTAAATGATCTGACATGCAAGTTTTAGTATTCTTTTTTTTGAAGTGTTTATTGAAGTGTTTATTTTTCTACAATTTATGCTTTGGTCACACGAGTATATGATGAGTCGTCAACATTATTTGGGTACGAGTTAACAGAATATTAACTTTTAAAAGTACGATTTTTTTTCGCTGCACAGTTACTTTAATGACAGTTACGATAATTTAAAAGTTCATTGTCATTTTAATGAACATTTGAATATAGATATGCCCAATAAACATTCCTGTAAAAATGTTTTTCATGAATTATGGGTGTTTTGTGATCAGACACAGAGCCTGGTCAGGTGGTATCCTAACCGCTCTGTCCTTTTGCTTCCACAGGTGACGTTACCAGGCTTCTACAGGAAGAATCTTCACATCCCAGCATGCACCTCTTTGTCTACTCCCCCTTACTTATTTTACATGCTCCTTCCCTGTCATGGCCTCCTTTGTCAGACAGGGAATGTTTGACATTCTCTTGTTAAATGGTATCATTTTCTGTCAGTACAATAAAATGAAAAAGTGGAGCTTATGTGCTTATTTTTTTTCCTGCATGTGCTGTGTGTACATAGTGTAATCCCCCTAATCATACACGTTTAGGATAGTTTACATTCTATCCAGTGTTTCATCACAGCCTGGCCACCAGCCTGCTATTATTCTGCTCAGTCTAGTTTACACAAAACACAGTGAACGGTCTCCCCATCACACTGCTGAAGTCTCCTTACCATACCCAGGGCTTGAACACACACTCACATTGAATGCACAAGGGCAATACACTCTTAGACACGTCAGATTTAAACAAATAACTAACAGATAAATGTAGACATCTCAACGGACGTTTTAGTCTTTGGCTGCGAAGTGCGAACTGTTAACGGAGAACTAGATGAGGATGTTCCACATTGAGTGACACAGGGTGTTAGTTTCCCAAGTTGGGTTGGGTGGTTTAGGGAAGCCTGTGGAATGCCAGTTGGGGTTATGGAGCTAACGTTTGTAAATGTAACATTAGAAGCAACAGTTGTTAACACTTTAAGGTCCTTAGTGTTTTAATATGTGCCCTCTTTATTCCATTACCATCTGGGTGAAAAGATGAGTGTAAATTAAATGCTGCTGGGCAAGAATTAACAAAGCAAGTTGGGCGACGTGAAGCCACCATAGAATACGTTGCATGTCGGGAAAACAATTTAACTAACTTCATTTTATGCCACTACAAACGTTTGACCTATTTTGCTATTTTGGGAGAGAGAGAAGTGTGCTTCACTGCTTGAAAACAATCGATGGTTATTCCTCCTCACTATAGTCCTTTCTACCTCAGCTATTTAGTAACACTAACCCATGCAGCTGTGGTCTATCACCACAACGTGTTAAACCAGGTTAAAGAAATACAGCCCTGGTTGGTTAAGTCTACTGTGCACCTGATAACAAGCTTCTTTCCCCCCCTACAATGGGGGGAGAAAATAAACAAAAGTATGTCACTCCAACTTCCTGCTTGTCAGGGGAGCATTTCAATGCTCCTAATCAAATTAAACATTGTTATATGAACCAGCTACTGTATCATTGAGTGCATGCAGAAAATGTTAATGTACAGTGCCTTCAGAAAGTATTCAGACCCCTTGAGTTTTTCCACATTTTATTACGTTACAGCCTTATTCTAAAATTGATTTTTTTTAAATGTCCTTATCAATCTACTAACAATACTCCATAATAAAGCAAAAACAGGTTTTTAGAAATGTTAGCAAATGTATTTTTAATAAAAATAAATTTTAAAAAACACATTTACGTATGTATTCAGACCTGTTACTCAGTACTTTGTTGCTGCACAGCTATTTTCAGGTCTCTTCAGAGATGTTCAAATGGGTTCAAGTCTGTGCTCTGGCTGGGCCACTCAAGGACATTGAGACTTGTCCCTAAGCCACTCCTGCGTTGTCTTGGCTGTGTGCTTAGGGTCATTGTCCTGTTGGAAGGTGAACCTATGCCCCAGTCTGAGGTCCTGACTGCTCTGGAGCAGGTTTTCATCGAGGATCTCTGTACTTTGCTTTGTTCATCTTTCCGTCGATCCTGACTAGTCTCCCAGTCCCTGTCGCTGAAAAACATCCCCACAGCAAGATGCTGCCACCACCTTGCTTCAACATAGGGATGGTGCTAGGTTTCCTCCAGATGTGATGCTTGGCATTCAGGCCAAAGAGTTCAATCTTGGTTTTATCAGACAGAAGAATCTTGTTTCTCATGGTCTGAGTCCTTTAGGTGCCTTTTTTCAAACTCTGGGCCGGCTGTCTTGTGCCTTTTTACTGAGGAGTGGCTTCCGTCTGGCCACTCTACCATAAAGGCCTGATTGGTAGAGTGCTGCAGAGATATTTGTCTTTGTGGCGATGGGAGAACCTTTCAGAGAGGAACTCTGGAGCTCTGTCAGAGTGACCATTGGGTTCTTGGTCACCTCCTTGACCAAGGCCCATCTCCCCTGATACCCTTCCCCAGATCTGTGCCTCGACACAATCCTGTCTCGGGCTCTACAGACAAATCCTCCGATCTCATTGTCTTGGTTTTTGCTCTGACATGACCTGTCAACTGTGGGACCTTTATATAGACAGGTGTGTACCTTTCCAAATCATCTCCACTCAATTGAATTTACGACAGGTGGACTCCAAGTTGTAGAAACATCTCAAGGATGATCAATGGTAACAAGATGCACTTGAGCTCAATTTTGAGTCTCAGCGCAAAGGGTCTGAATACTTATGTAAATAAGCTATTTCTGTTTTTTTATTTCTAAAAACATCTTTTCACTTTGTTATTTTGGGGTATTGTGTGTGTAGATTGAGGATTTTTAAAATCCATTTTAGAATAAGGCTGTAACAGAACAAAATTTGTAAAAAGTCAAGGGGCCTGAATACTCCAGGTCGCAGTTGTAAATGAGAACTTGTTCTCAACTGGCCGACCTGCTCTACAAGCGTTATGTCAAAATATGTTAATTACTGGCCAAATATGGAGTTTCGCTAAGTAGCTATCTTTTATCTACTCCCGTTACGGCCGGTATGTACTTACAAAAAAATTTTAAATATTTTTTTTTACAAGCAACCTATAAAATGTCTATTCAGCACCTCCAATGCAACAGCTCAATATGTTGGAGGTGCTGAAGAGACATTGTTTTCAGTTGATTCTACATTTTTATTTCAACTTTTTTTTGGAAGTACATACAGGAGTAAATGAAAATAGTTGCTCAGTGAAACTCCATATTTGGTGAGTAACAAACTTATTTTGGTATAACGCTTGCAGAGCTGTCTGAGAGTTTGAATCTGAGCTTCCTGGGTGTTGGAAAGGTGACACGTCACACTGGAACAACTGAACCTCAAACATGCCACAGGAAGTTGTAACAGCCTGTAGTCCCCAACTGACACGAGGAAATGTTTAGTCATACTCTGAGCCTCCCTTCTCCACCCTGTTTCCCAAAGGAGATGAGATGACCGCCAATGTTTCACTTCCCGTATGTCTGTTCTATGCGGGTGGGATATTGTAGATCTCTGGGGGGAAAAAGTGGAAAATCTAAATTCCTGGAAGAACCTTGTAAATCTGAAATAGTTCACATTGTCTGTTTATTTTGCCTCAGTGTTTCTCTTCTTCAACATGCCATCCTTGGCACTCACTTATCTGACCAAGTAATTTAACAGAGTCATGAGATGTTGGCACACACACCCTTTCCATCATCAGCAGCATTGGTTCTTTATGACCCCTGTACTGACAAATGGAATAATTCTATAGGTAACCAACTCTAACCATGGCCTTATTCTGTGACCTGAACCTGTCATGTAACCTTAAATTCTAAAACACAAACTTGTCTTCATGAATCAATATCTGGCGCAACATCAGTTCTGAAATTGGTGAGCTGTGATGTAGTTGGTGTTAGAAGCGAAACTCCTCGGCGTCATTTCCCAACGGGGACAATATGCCCAACACCATACAAGGCGAAAAGTTACTCCTGATGTGGCGTCCAGCCAGTTCGAGCCGTGAACCCTGGGGAGCAGTTCTGGTCAGGCGGTAGACTGGCGCCTCCAGTGCCTTTTCAGCATACTGATGAATGAGAGAAGGAACCAGCATACCTTTGGCGTTCTCGCCCGTGGAGTCACCGTCTGTTGGAAACGTTGGTGAGTAAGTGTCGATGAAATGATTGCAGCTCAACAGCTCTCATGTTGTTTAGGCAAACAAGCAGTCCCACCAGGTCAGGATGGGCCAATAGAATCGTTGGAGGGGATGGTTGTTAAATTGATTGTGTGGCTATGGAGCTGAAGGCAGGGTTAAGGCCCCAGCGTGTTTGCTTGACTTATAGGCCAGCGAGTGACATGCAGGCGGTCCATGGGACTCTGGACAGGGCAGACTGTTTTGACTCCTCAATGAGACTTGAGATGTAATGGGTGGGATGTTGTGCATCTAGGCTGATATCCAAAATCCTAGTATCTCTGAACTAAAAGGCAAGGGTACATCAGTCAGACCTCCCATTGAGACGAGCATCATCTAGGAAAATATGGAGAGACAATCTATTGGGTCGTGATGATATGATTAATATGCTGTGGTTTGTTTTCATGCCTCCGTGATGTGATGAATATGCTGTGGTTTTGTTTGTTTGCCTCTGTCGCAATTTCTTCTGAAGTGCTTGACAAATGTTATTTTCAAATATATTAAATTTAGCTTTTTTTCCCCCCCTGTTACAATCAACCATTGGAGAATGGGAGACATGTTTGGCTATATTAAAAATAAATATGTCCAATGTACAATTGCAGAGAAATACTGTACCAATGACATGAGTCTAGTTTGCATCACAAGAGTAGCTGCTCTTACGCGACCTAGCTTGCTCGTGTTTTACATGAATGGCTTACTGTATGTTTGATTCCAGTCACCCTCCGCAACAGGAGTCCTATTGCTTTTGCAGGTGGTTAAACACCTCAAATGTCCTCTTCTGTCAACCTCAGACGTATTGGGTTTCAGCTCTCGGATGGCTGACACAACCACCCAAGACCAGTGTGGAAGATGAGGCAGTCTAGGGGTATTTTATTAGGATCCTCATTAGCTATTGCGAAAGCAGCAGCTACTCTTCCTAACAAATCTCACAGAAGTATGGAAGCCATAATGTCATATACTTCCATAAAGGTGTAATGGTAATAGCTAAGGAGGGATGTCAGTATGGCTAGACTAGCCATTCTTCACTCTCTCCAGCTTCGGTTCCCCACACCTGGCAGAGAGGGGCGTTCTGTGGCCCTCTGAACAGCTGAAGGCCAGACCTGTGATGGTGAGGACTTCATTTTCCTATACGGGTCGTCCCACTGGAAAGGCTGACCGCTGGCTGCTCACCGGGTGTGGAGGACAGACCTCCAGGGAGCCCTCTCTCACCCCCCCCCCCCCCCCCCCCCACACACACAATATAGTCTCCTCTAAAGGGGAGGGGCTACAGGGCCAGCCCATTCTGGGAACCAGGGCTGGAGACATAAACAGCACAACTGCAGAATGAAGTAGCAAGTAAGAGGAGGGGTGGAAGGAAGGTATAGTACCTGACACGTCCTCCACTTTCACACCCCCCCCCCCCCCTGGATCCTGGATGTGTGGAGGAGGATGGAGGATTTGCGGTGTGAAAGAATGCCTGTAACACTGTGCCTATTCATTCTGGCCATCCATTCATCATCAGCATTTAGAAAATACAGGCAGGACTGTTTTGGATTCTTTGCACAAGTAGTTCCAAAGTATGAAACCCAAGCCATTCTTTCAGAGTGAACTCATGAGCGGTCTACCCATTAGTGTTGTTAGCTCGTTGAGCTGTGGGACTGGAGAGTTAGAGGGTGAGGGCAAAATGAGGGCTACCGCTAATGAGGTGGATACATCAAGGTCTGAGAGGGAGGAACCGTTGTATCCTGCCAAGCCATTGTCCATGTGGCCTCAGTCTCTGCCTCTTTGTCCAGTAGATTAAGTTATTACCTTGTCATGTGACAGTTGCCATTCTCCTGCTGGATTAGGAGCTTCCTTTTTTGCAATGTTTTAAGAGCAAAAGTCAGTTTAGGCGTCTGCAATGTTGTATACGATTACAAGATCATTATAAAAACCCAAATGGCAACATAACTAGAGGACTGATCCTAAGGCCTTATTTTGCTATGGTTACCAGTGAGCTGAGATAAGGCGGGGCTTTACCTAGCAAAGACTTATAGATGACCTGGGTGGGTACCCCCTACCCCTCCAGGGACCACATCTACCCCTCCCCTCCAGGGACCACATCTACCCCCTCCAGCAACAACATCTACCCCCCCCTCCAAGGGACCACATCTACCTCCTCCAGGGACCACATCTACCCCCTCCAGGGACCACATCTACCCCCCCCCCCTCTCCAGGGACCACATCTACCCCCCCCCCCCCTCCAGGGACATCTACCCCCTCCAGGGACAACATCTACCCCCTCCAGGGACAACATCTACCCCCTCCAGGGACCACATCTACCCCCCCCCTCCAGGGACCACATCTACCCCCCCCCCCTCCAGGGACCACATCTACCCCCCCCTCCAGGGACCACATCTACCCCCTCCAGGGACAACATCTACCCACCCCCCTCCAGGGACAACATCTACCCCCTTCAGGGACAACATCTACCCCCTTCAGGGACTACATCTACCCCCTCCAGGGAATACATCTACCCCCCCCCCCCTCTACCCCCCCCCCCCTCCAGGGACAACATCTACCCCCTCCAGGGACTACATCTACCCCCTCCAGGGACCACATCTACCCCCTTCAGGGACCACATCTACCCCCTCCAGGGACCACATCTACCCCTTTCCCTCCAGGGACAACATCTACCCCCTCCAGGAACCACATCTACCCCTTTCCCTCCAGGGACAACATCTACCCCCTCCAGGGACCACATCTACCCCCTCCCCCTCCAGGGACTACATCTACCCCCTCCAGGGACCACATATTTCCTCCCTCCCCCTCCAGGGACCACATCTACCCCCTCCCCCTCCAGGGACCACATCTACCCCCTCCCCCTCCAGGGACCACATCTACCCCCTCCAGGGACCACATCTACCCCCTCCAGGGACCACATCTACCCCCTCCAGGGACAACATCTACCCCCTCCAGGGACAACATCTACCCACCCCCCTTCAGGGACAACATCTACCCCCTTCAGGGACTACATCTACCCCCTCCAGGGAATACATCTACCCCCCCCCTCTACCCCCCCCCCCTCCAGGGACAACATCTACCCCCTCCGGGGACTACATCTACCCCCTCCAGGGACCACATCTACCCCCTTCAGGGACCACATCTACCCCCTCCAGGGACCACATCTACCCCTTTCCCTCCAGGGACAACATCTACCCCCTCCAGGAACCACATCTACCCCTTTCCCTCCAGGGACAACATCTACCCCCTCCAGGGACCACATCTACCCCCTCCCCCTCCAGGGACTACATCTACCCCCTCCAGGGACCACATATTTCCTCCCTCCCCCTCCAGGGACCACATCTACCCACTCCCCCTCCAGGGACCACATCTACCCCCTCCAGGGACCACATCTACACCCTCCAGGGACCACATCTACACCCTACAGGGACCACATCTACCCCCTCCAGGGACCACATCTACCCCTTTCCCTCCAGGGACAACATCTACCCCCTCCCCCTCCAGGGACAACATCTACCCCCTCCAGGGACCACATCTACCCCCTCCAGGGACAACATCTACCCCCTTCAGGGACTACATCTACCCCCTCCAGGGACTACATCTACCCCCCCCCCCTCCAGGGACTACATCTACCCCCTCCAGGGACCACATCTACCCCCTCCAGGGACAACATCTACCCCCTTCAGGGACTACATCTACCCCCTCCAGGGACTACATCTACCCCCCCCCCCTCCAGGGACTACATCTACCCCCTCCAGTGACCACATCTACCCCCTTCAGGGACCACATCTACCCCCTCCAGGGACCACATCTACCCCCTCCAGGGACCACATCTACCCCTTTCCCTCCAGGGACAACATCTACCCCCTCCAGGGACCACATCTACCCCTTCCCCTCCAGGGACCACATCTACCCCCTCCAGGGACCACATCTACCCCTTTCCCTCCAGGGACAACATATACCCCCTCCAGGGACCACATCTACCCCTTTCCCTCCAGGGACAACATCTACCCCCTCCAGGGACCACATCTACCCCCTCCCCCTCCAGGGACAACATCTACCCCCTCCAGGGACAACATCTACCCCCTTCAGGGACAACATCTACTCCCCCCCTCCAGGGACAACATCTACCCCCTTCAGGGACTACATCTACCCCCCCCCCCTCCAGGGACAACATCTACCCCCTTCAGGGACCACATCTACCCCCTCCAGGGACCACATCTACCCCTTTCCCTCCAGGGACAACATCTACCCCCTCCAGGAACCACATCTACCCCTTTCCCTCCAGGGACAACATCTACCCCCTCCAGGGACCACATCTACCCCCTCCCCCTCCAGGGACTACATCTACCCCCTCCAGGGACCACATATTTCCTCCCTCCCCCTCCAGGGACCACATCTACCCCTCCCCCTCCAGGGACCACATCTACCCCCTTCAGGGACCACATCTACACCCTCCAGGGACCACATCTACCCCCTCCAGGGACCACATCTACCCCTTTCCCTCCAGGGACAACATCTACCCCCTCCCCCTCCAGGGACCACATCTACCCCCTCCAGGGACCACATCTACCCCCTCCAGGGACCACATCTACCCCCTCCAGGGACCACATCTACCCCCTCCAGGGACTACATCTACCCCCTCCAGGGACCACATCTACCCCCTCCAGGGACAACATCTGCCCCCTTCAGGGACAACATCTACCCCCTTCAGGGACAACATCTACTCCCCCCCTCCAGGGACAACATCTACCCCCTTCAGGGACCACATCTACCCCTTTCCCTCCAGGGACAACATCTACCCCCTCCCCCTCCAGGGACCACATCTACCCCCTACAGGGACCACATCTACACCCTCCAGGGACCACATCTACCCCCTCCAGGGACCACATCTACCCCCTCCAGGGACCACATCTACCCCTTTCCCTCCAGGGACAACATCTACCCCCTCCCCCTCCAGGGACCACATCTACCCCCTCCAGGGACCACATCTAGCCCCTCCAGGGACCACATCTAGCCCCTCCAGGGACCACATCTACCCCCTCCAGGGACCACATCTACCCCCTTCAGGGACAACATCTACCCCCTTCAGGGACAACATCTACCCCCCCCCCTCCAGGGACTACATCTACCCCCTCCAGGGACCACATCTACCCCCTTCAGGGACCACATCTACCCCCTCCAGGGACCACATCTACCCCCTCCAGGGACCACATCTACCCCCTCCAGGGACCACATCTACCCCCTCCAGGGACCACATCTACCCCCTCCAGGGACCACATCTACCCCCTCCCCCTCCAGGGACCACATCTACCCCTTTCCCTCCAGGGACCACATCTACCCCTTTCCCTCCAGGGACCACATCTACCCCCTCCAGGGACCACATCTACCCCCTCCCCCTCCAGGGACCACATCTACCCCCTCCAGGGACCACATCTACCCCCTCCAGGGACCACATCTACCCCTTTCCCTCCAGGGACAACATCTACCCCCTCCAGGGACCACATCTACCCCCTCCCCCTCCAGTGACTACATCTACCCCCTCCAGGGACCACATCTTTCCTCCCTCCCCCTCCAGGGACTACATCTACCCCCCCCCCCCCCCCCCCCCCCCCTTCCAGGGTAGATGTAGTCCTGGCAGTCTCAGTGTACCGAGACCCTTGGACGTTGCGGCTAGTGACATTAATGGAGCTTGGCCTCTTTGCGTTTGTGCACATTTCTCTTTTATAGAGGGGAAACGTCTCCAGCAGCGGCACTCTGCCTCTCTGCAGGGGAGTCCACCACAGACTTCCCAGAAAAAAGGCCAGGATCCAGGCCCTGTGGCTGGGTACATACTGGACAGTTGAGCTTTTACCACCACGAACAGTCTGGAGCTCGACAGGTACAGGCTGACTCCACGTCTATAGGATCTTAAATAGCAGAGTCAGGCCTACACGGCAGATGTTTTCCATAGCCAATAGCAGTTACTGTATGTGACCAGGGTAGGAGTTTTGTGATGTGGCCCAGGACAATGCTTTGAAACAGACTAAACATGTCCGCTGTGATGACCATAGCTCATGAAAGGACTAGAGGACTGGATGCCTTACATTTTTGCACCAGGAGAAATAAACAGTGTAATTATTGAGTGGGTGACACACCATCAGGGACGTATGTTCAATTTACAATATGAGGAGCTCTCTTAAGCCCTGGTTATACTTGGTGCTAATGCTCTAAGGCCCTGTTTATACCTGGTTCTAACATGCATCTTTTGTCCTGATCTTGTCCACATTCTGATTGTGCCCACATTTTCAGACAGGTGTAGATGATTAAAAGACACATTGTGATCAGATCTTCTTGACCACCTCCTGAGGTAGTCAGGCATGCAAGTGTCGATGGACCATTTTGATGCCATAAGTCAATGATGATTTAATGTGGCTTAAAATATATATTATTATGAAAGAATATCTTTCAAATAGTTTACATACAGGGAGGGACAATAAAATCTGGTCACAATGCAGACACATTGGACAGATAACAGACTCATTTTAATACCATGTCTAGCATTGGGCTAGTAACCGAAAGGTCGCTCGTGGATTTTTAAAAACATTTTTAATCTGACGTTCTGCCCTTAAGGCAGTTAGCCCCCGACGATAACTGCACCCCGATGACGTGAATGTTGATTAAGGCAGCCCCCCGCACAGCTCTGATTGAGGGTTTGGGTTATGCTGTTTTCTTTTCTAATGACCAATTTCTGTGTTCATACAAGTGACTGTTTGAACAAATCTTCACCATCAGTATCTGCATTTTGGCAGTATGCACAGACCCTTATTTTGAGAATGAAAGATCTGTTTAAAATCAAATCAAATTTTGTGTTTCTAGCTCCAACAGTGCAGTAATATCTAATACACAAATATAAGTAAAGGAATTAGAGAGAAGAAGCATTGTGAGGTGTTGGTCAGTCACATGAATGAACAATAAGCTATGAATGAACCAGTATTGGTCAGTCACATGAATGAACAATAAGCTATGAACAAACCAGTATTGGTCAGTCACATGAATGAATGAAAAGCTATGAATGAACCAGTGTTGGTCAGTCACATGAATGAACCAGTATTGGTCAGTCACATGAATGAACAATAAGCTATGAATGAACCAGTATTGGTCAGTCACATGAATGAATGATAAGCTATGAATGAACCAGTGTTGGTCAGTCACATGAATGAATGATAAGCTATGAACGAACCAGTGTTGGTCAGTCACATGAACGAACCAGTGTTGGTCAGTCACATGAATGAACCAGTGTTCGAGAACTAACCAGACCAGAAAAGCTCACTTCAGACTGGTATTTTATGCATCTAAGTTTGACTGTATCCCTTTGTAGAATTTCCATAACATGTTAAATGCATTCGGTTGTGCAACTAATTAGGTATCTCTTTTCCCTTCCCGAAAATGTGGGCACAATCTGAATGTGGACAACGGATGCATGTTAGCCCCAGGTACAAGCGCGGCTTGTGTTGGAGCAACAAGGTGATCCATAGGGAAAGGAAGAATAGCTTATCTGTGACATCACAGCTGTGAGCACAGCGAAAGGATGGCTGGAGAGGCTCAGACACCCATGCATTGTTTGTATACTGAACATAAACACAACATGTAAAGTGTCCAACGGAGCTGTTGCCAGACAATTGAATGTTCATTTCTCTACCACAAGCCCCCGCCTCACAACCGCAGACCGTGTAACCACGCCAGCCTAGGCAGGACCTCCACATCCGGCTTCTTCGTCTGAGGAGGGGTGCATTTCAGTCTGTCATGAAGCCCTTTTGTGGGGAAAAAATGATTCTGATTGATTGGGTGGGCCGGCCTATGCCCCTCCACCAGTCATGTGAAATCCGTAGATTAGGACCTAATGAATTTCAATTGACCGATTTCATTCCATGAACTGTAACTCAAGTCAAATCTTCAAAATTGTTGCATGTTGTGTTTACATTTTTGTTCAGTATATTTGGCAGCCTTCTATGAAGTAGAAACAGCAATCCTTCATGAGGTAAGCACTCTGCATGGAAGAGTGGACAACATTTCTCAGAAGGATCAGATAACATCTATGCGTCAGGGATAAAATGAGGACGCCAATTTTTGTGTATAAGAGTAAAGCCCTTAAAGGGATACTTCAAGATTTTGGGAGTGAAGCCCTTTGTCTACTTTCCTAGAGTCAGATGAACTCTGTGTGCAGTTTAAGGTTGCTAACTAGGGTTAGCGCAATGACGATGTCTATGGTAACTGCTAGCATACTAGTAGATACAATAGACTAACAGTTATTGCGTTAGTTAAGAGGTAGTTTCGGGAGTCAATTCTAACTTCCTTCATACTGGATGCAGACAAAAATGGTATCATTGGCAAAATAGTGAAGTATCCCTTTAATTAAATGTAATAAAACAGACAATCAGAAAGGAAAATTGCTTTATAAAATCAATACAACAAAACAGTTCAACATTCAGCAAGAAATTCAGTCCATGATTTGCAGTAAATGTAATATAGTCCTTAATTATATCGATAATATGCATATCTGAGTGGTATAGGGAGAAAATGTAATCTTGTAATTGTCTTTTTTATATTATCAGCATTTACAAGCGCTTATTTAATGATTCAAGTACCACTACTTTAGATTTAACTTATGCATATTCAAAAGCTGTACAAGATCTGTATCACATGTTGTATTTAAGAATAGCCCAGTTTATAACTGGTGCTAACAAAAAATGTAAAAAACACTGATCAGATCTTCCTGACCACCTACAGAAGTAGTTGGGACAAATTAATTGGTTGGATGAAAGCTCAGTGGGCAGAGTTTACAAGTTAGAGTCCAATAAAAGTCAAGAAAGGAAAATCACATTACTCATTTACATGTGCTGTAATCATTTTATTTTATGTTATAGACCAATATTGATGCCTTCGGTCCATGGTGGCCCATGTCAATGATGAGGGTGGATTTAAATGGTTTGCCAATCCAGATCGGTTTACAAAGACCTCCTTTCAGAAGTGGTAAGGAGGATCTGATCACAATCAGTTGCTTTAATCATCTACACCCATTTAAAAATGTGGGCACAATCAGAATGTGGACAGGATCAGGACAAAAGGCAAATGATAGCACCAGGTATAAACAGGGCTTGAGAGCATTAGCACCAAGTATAACCAGGGCTTAAGAAAGCTCCTCATATTGTAAATGCAATGCCACAGTAGTACGTATCCAGGAAGGTGGTACATGCTCGTTAGTGTTTCTAATACACTAATAAACAAGGTATATTTTATAGAAGTCGTTTTTAGCCATCCAATGAACAGGATGCTATAATACTGTTTAAAATAGTGAGGCGTCAGAAAAAGTGGATACTACAATATGGGGACCTAACATGTCATCTTTTCTCTTTTTAACAGTCATTGTTTCCGGTCTAAAACAAGATTGAATATGAAATGATACTTTAAAACATAAGGCTCGTCTTCCTCACACACACAACAAAATAAACAGATTACCCTCCTTCAGATCTTTAAAAATCACAAAACAAAAAAGTATTGCCTCATCAAAAAAAATGTAAAACCGCAAAATACCCACAATCAACATTTATGCATGAGCCACATTAAGGGGTTTTCAACAGTAACGGAAGAGTGACAAACCTACACCTCAGCAACATGAGCACTTCACACCAACGTTTCACCGTACTAAACAGTGTTGACGAGGAAAGTGGGTGGCCAGCCATTAACATACAACAGATAAATGCTGTGAAAACACACTATAGCTAAAAATCATAAAAAGGTGCTGCTTATTTATCAACAAAAAACACCACATTGTATTGGGACGATATAAGCAAATTGATAGCACAAATAAAATGTTTTTTATAGTTTTTATATATATATATATATTGTAAAAAAAATATCTACATGTAAAAAGCCTACTAAACATCAAGACACTATTTGGTTTATATGAATTCAGAAACAACAATTACGACTCGATTTTTGTTTATGGTTATGTTTTGAACCAAACTGTCACATTATATATAAAGCATAATACTGTACCGTTCAGGTTCAAATGTGAACTGTTTTACCAACTGGGCACCAGTCCAGAGTCTCATAAAACATTGTTTAGGTTCACAATCCTGAGCCATCCAGCCTCAATGAAATGTATACATTTTTAGACCCATTCAAACCAATTAAAAGTGATATACCACTTCACCATTGAGGTTCAGGTGAAACAGACCCTCCAATACTCGTGCTGAGTACAGCACTGACCAGGAAAAAGCCCAGACTGCTTCCACAGACTTCCAGGTCATCTCCCTCCCTCATGGCCTCTGCTGCGAGTCATACTGCTGGTAGCGGTTCAGCTTCTCCGGATCGTTTGAAGCCATCTGGGAAAAATCCTGGAAAATGTCTTGGTAGGTTTCATCTCCTGCAAGGACAAAGTAAACCATTACAGTGTAAGTACGACTCGGTAATACTAGGAGTAATACTATCAGACACTTAAAGAATAAAACTAGTTGGTACTGTAGAATAAAACTAGTTGGTACTGTAGAATAAAACTAGTTGGTACTGTAGAATAAAACTAATTGGTACTGTAGAATAAAACTAGTTGGTACTGTAGAATAAAACTAGTTGGTACTGTAGAATAAAACTAGTTGGTACTGTAGAATAAAACTAATTGGTACTGTAGAATAAAACTAATTGGTACTGTAGAATAAAACTAATTGGTACTGTAGAATAAAACTAATTGGTACTGTAGAATAAAACTAGTTGGTACTGTAGAATAAAACTAGTTGGTACTGTAGAATAAAACTAGTTGGTACTGTAGAATAAAACTAGTTGGTACTGTAGAATAAAACTAGTTGGTACTGTAGAATAAAACTAGTTGGTACTGTAGAATAAAACTAGTTGGTACTGTAGAATAAAACGAATTGGTACTGTAGAATAAAACTAGTTGGTACTGTAGAATAAAACTAGTTGGTACTGTAGAATAAAACTAGTTGGTACTGTAGAATAAAACTAGTTGGTACTGTAGAATAAAACTAGTTGGTACTGTAGAATAAAACTAGTTGGTACTGTAGAATAAAACTAATTGGTACTGTAGAATAAAACTAATTGGTACTGTAGAATAAAACTAGTTGGTACTGTAGAATAAAACTAGTTGGTACTGTAGAATAAAACTAGTTGGTACTGTAGAATAAAACTAGTTGGTACTGTAGAATAAAACTAGTTGGTACTGTAGAATAAAACTAGTTGGTACTGTAGAATAAAACTAGTTGGTACTGTAGAATAAAACTAGTTGGTACTGTAGAATAAAACTAGTTGGTACTGTAGAATAAAACTAGTTGGTACTGTAGAATAAAACTAGTTGGTACTGTAGAATAAAACTAATTGGTACTGTAGAATAAAACTAATTGGTACTGTAGAATAAAACTAGTTGGTACTGTAGAATAAAACTAGTTGGTACTGTAGAATAAAACTAGTTGGTACTGTAGAATAAAACTAGTTGGTACTGTAGAATAAAATGCAAGCTTGCAAAAGGAAGATTTTCAAGAGCTCAGACTTTTGTCACAGACACACATAATACAGGTAAAATAGGAAGGTTTCTTTTATTGCCAAAGGTTTGAAGAGGGAGTGAAAGAAATAGAAGTGGCCATACCTTAAAGCGTCACTGTGAGGCAGTAGAGAGAAACAGCATTATGCAGAGGAAGATGTAACAATGAAAGAAGAAGCAGCCCAATGTTTGAGGAGTGTGCAGGCCTAAAGCAGTACTAAGGCAAGGAGCCCCACTCTTTGCAGTGAATTGTGATGTGGAAGAAAAAAAGATGCCCACAAGATTAGTTTAGTTACCAACTGTATTGTATTTAAAGTGCAGGATTTATGTACAAAAATACAGCTGTGTTGGACTCAGCATCCCAAAGAAACGAGAGAACAGAAGAAAGGCACAAACTCCGGGGAGAGAGAAAGAGAAAGAGTACAGGACAAAGTGATAGACAGAGAGAGAGAAGAAATGAGAGAGAGAGACACCGAGACAAGCAATGAGAGAATAAGAGTGCAACAAGTAACTGAGCAGACAGCATCGTTCCATTGGATCCCTTCCCAACAACACATTCATACACTTCAGGTTTGTACACTAACAAAATGTAAAACATTGTCTTTGTAGAAAACACTACTGTATCCCCAACTACTACAACTGTCTGTTGTTGACTTCAAGGTAATAACAGGCAAATATCACTCACATTGGATTTAAATCATGACAGAAAACGGTACATGAACAGCCGTATTAAAATCAACTATTCTTCTCGTTACAGGTCCAAGAATCTATGGGTCATTGACTGAATCTACACTGAGTATACAAAATCATGCTCTTTCCATGACACTGACCAGGTGAAAGCTATGATCCCTTATTGACGTGACTTGTTAAATTCATTTCAAATCAGTGTAGATGAAAAGGGAGGAGACGGGTTAAAGAAGGATTTTTAAGCCTTGAGACATGGATTGTGTGTGTGCCATTCAGAGGGTGAATGTGCAAGACAAAATATTTATGTGCCTTTGAACGGGGGGGTATGATAGTAGGTGCCAGGCAATGCTGCTGGGTTGTTCACGCTCAACAGTTTCCCGTGTGTATCAAGAATGGTTCACTACCAAAGGTCATCCAGCCAACTTGACAACTGTGCATTGGAGTCAACATGGGCCAGCATCCCTGTGGAACGCTTTCGACACCTTGCAGAGTCTATGCCCTGACGAATTGAGGCTGTTCTGAGGGGAAAGGGGGTGCAACTGAATATTAGGAAGGTGGAAGGTGTTCCAAAAGTTTGGAATACTCAATGACCAAACACTTTTGAAGTGGAGGAACTATATCCAGTAGAACTACATTAAGTCCAAAGAACAGCATGCTGGGTCACCTCCCTGTCAAACTCTACATTTATATTCCACTCACTCAGAGTGAAGTGGGGAATTTCTAAACGGAGCACTCCCTCCAGTGGCCACACGAGGTAATTGGACCAGTTTCCTCACTGTGTCAGACCCACTACAAACTAGTTGTTTACTCACCCTGTCAGACCCACTACAAACTAGTTGTTTCCTCACCCCGTCAGACCCACTACAGACTAGTTGTTTCCTCACCCTGTCAGACCCACTACAAACTAGTTGTTTACTCACCCTGTCAGACCCACTACAAACTAGTTGTTTCCTCACCCCGTCAGACCCACTACAGACTAGTTGTTTCCTCACCCTGTCAGACCCACTACAAACTAGTTGTTTACTCACCCTGTCAGACCCACTACAAACTAGTTGTTTCCTCACCCCGTCAGACCCACTACAGACTAGTTGTTTCCTCACCCTGTCAGACCCACTACAAACTAGTTGTTTACTCACCCTGTCAGACCCACTACAAACTAGTTGTTTCCTCACCCCGTCAGACCCACTACAGACTAGTTGTTTACTCACTCTGTCAGACCCACTACAAACTAGTTGTTTACTCACCCTGTCAGACCCACTACAAACTAGTTGTTTCCTCACCCCGTCAGACCCACTACAGACTAGTTGTTTCCTCACCCTGTCAGACCCACTACAAACGAGTTGTTTACTCACTCTGTCAGACCCACTACAAACTAGTTGCTTCCTCACTCTGTCAGACCCACTACAAACTAGCCTTAGACTAGACTTTTCAGGAACAGCACTATTGGGCAATCATTAAAATCTCTATATTTAAACTGATATTCAAATCTCCTCGGTGCATCACCACTGGCTGTTGTCAGAGCAAGACTCCATGGTGCATCACCACTGGCTGTTGTCAGAGCAAGACTCCATGGTGCATCACCACTGGCTGTTGTCAGAGCAAGACTCCATGGTGCATCACCACTGGCTGTTGTCAGAGCAAGACTCCATGGTGCATCACCACTGGCTGTTGTCAGAGCAAGACTCCATGGTGCATCACCACTGGCTGTTGTCAGAGCAAGACTCCATGGTGCATCACCACTGGCTGTTGTCAGAGCAAGACTCCATGGTGCATCACCACTGGCTGTTGTCAGAGCAAGACTCCATGGTGCATCACCACTGGCTGTTGTCAGAGCAAGACTCCATGGTGCATCACCACTGGCTGTTGTCAGAGCAAGACTCCATGGTGCATCACCACTGGCTGTTGTCAGAGCAAGACTCCATGGTGCATCACCACTGGCTGTTGTCAGAGCAAGACTCCATGGTGCATCACCACTGGCTGTTGTCAGAGCAAGACTCCATGGTGCATCACCACTGGCTGTTGTCAGAGCAAGACTCCATGGTGCATCACCACTGGCTGTTGTCAGAGCAAGACTCCATGGTGCATCACCACTGGCTGTTGTCAGAGCAAGACTCCATGGTGCATCACCACTGGCTGTTGTCAGAGCAAGACTCCATGGTGCATCACCACTGGCTGTTGTCAGAGCAAGACTCCATGGTGCATGAGACCACCATTGACATAATGAAACGCGTCTTTCCTCTGAAATGTCCAACTGGCTCAACATACAATAAGATGGCTGACGAGAGACATGGAGCCTCTGGCCCAATCTCACCCCTAAATCCTATGTTTAACATATTTCGTACACCAATAAAATCCTCTCAGATCTTCACATGTTCTTAGGGCTTGGATTTGGGATTGGGCCAGCGTGTTCTCTTTCAGCTGATATCCATCCTCTTTGGCCACAGAGCCTGGATCATGGAACACTGATACTCAGTAAGCGCTAGGGAGCATATTGGCTTGTACAGACTTCAGTTTGGATACGTCAGTAACTATGGAGGCTGATAAAAGTGCTTTTTGTGCCAATTTAAAAATTACCCATCAGGCCCAGGTACATTGACAGGTGGCAAAGACTGCGTGATGGGGAAGACGAAAGGATGACATTTAAAAAGGGGAACATTTCATTCATCATTTACCAACAATACTGGAGAGGGCTTCACGCTGTCCTATATTAAACATTTTTGTGAACGTCTCTTTGTTATCCAATAAGTTAAGTTAATTATGTAACTATTATGCGGTAAAATGCTGTACATGGGTAAACGTGGATATCTCGTCTAAACTTAAATTCACACCCTTACCAGTGTCAGCTAACATTAAAAGGATACTTCTAATGCTAGCAGATAACCATAGACTTCCAGTCATTGCGCTAATGCTAGTTAGCATTGACTTGCAAAACTACCTAAAACATCCTTCATACTGGACACAGAGACATAAAAATGGTACCCACAAGTTCCTCAGACTCTGGGGAAGTAGTAGACTCTGCTAAAATCCAAAGTATCCATTTAAGGACTGTATAATTAATGTCAAATGTCAGAAAGAACAGGATTGCCGGGGGGGGTTCTATGTTCTATGTTCTATGTTCCAGCTAGACCAACAATCAATGAAATCATAATAGTCTTAAAACAGGTGTAGAAAATACAAACAAAAAACCCACACAAAAACAAGGATGCAAGCACATTCGACTTACAGTACTCACCCTTGTTCATAATGTGTTGTCTTTCTGACATTACCGCTGCCGAGAATCTCGCTTAACTTTACTTCCTATTCTGCTTATACTGTATATGATATAGAAATGTATGTATATTTATGTACAATACATCATTTACAATGACATCTTATCATTATATGGTTCCAATTGTTATAAAATAAAATAAAAAGTTGTTTTCCCCCACAAAAGTAAAATGCATACATAAAATGTGCCAAAATTGATACTTCATCATTGTAACAAACAGTTCAAACTGAAGAAGAAAAAGTATTTTAAAAAGGGGAGAGGTTAAGACTCACTGTGGGAATTATACATGTAACACACTGAGATATTGCATAAGCATACCAGGAATGTGCATAAATATTCCCTCAGGTAAATCACTAATAATCACACCTGGTGCATGGCAACACACTGCTAGCCACTCAACAGCCTGATGGTCAAAACCGCCATTCAAAAGTCGGGATTACAGCCTGCTAGTCAAGACCGACGTTGCTGTTTGAAAGTAATGACAACCTCTGTCGCACCGTGCTCTTCGACATCACAACTAATAAAGACGTGGCGGTTTGAAAGTTGGGACGCAACAGACAACTTAAATAAAAATAAATTTAAAAAAAGACTGTTTATGTCACCGCTGTTCAGTAGTAAAAACAATGGCTCTGGAGCTAATGGCTTCGACCCCGGTTGGAAATAAAAAGCAGAGCACCTCTGTCTAAATCACAAGGTGCAGCTTCGCTCACCACCTGGCTGGTATTGAACACAGGACATCACAGGGCCCAATGTCTGCTTAATAAAAGTATGTTGCTTCTTCTCGTCTTTGTATTGGGGCTCTATGATCTCTAAGGCTCAGCCAGCTGCAGGCAAATGAACTCCTGCATACACTTCCTGTATTGCATCTCTGTGAGGCTGTTGGTGGAATATTGACCTGACTGCATGTAGGGCCCCTCCGCCTCCCGCATCTCCTCGTTCATCTTGGCCAATCGCAGTCTGGGGAAAGGAGAGCGAGGGGAGGACAGTCATTCATTTTGTCATCTTTATCCAACCCACCTTTAGACTTATAGAAGCAATCAATATGAATTGGGACAGTGTAAAGTCAAATAAAATGTTGCCTCAGTACTCCATTTTGAATTTGAGATTAAGTGACAAATAAGGCAAATTGTTTTTCCATAAAATAAAAAAAAGCACTTTATCTAATATTTATGTATACTGAACAAAAATATAAACCAACATGCAACAATTTCAAAGACTTTTCTGAGTTTTAGTTTATATAAAAGGAAATTAGTCAATTAAAATAAAATTATTAGGCACTAATCTATGGATTTCACATGACTGGGAATACAGATATCAATCTGTTGGTCACAGATATCTTTAAAAAAAATGTAGGGGTGTGGATCAGAAAACCAGTCAGTATCTGGTGTGGCCAACATTTGCCTCATGCAGAGCGACATCTCCTTCGCATAGAGTTGATCAGGCTGTTGATCGTGGCCTGTGGAATGTTGTACCCACTCCTCTACAATGGATGGGCGAAGTGACTGGATAGTAGTGGGAACTGGAAAATGCTGTCAAACACATCAATCCAGAGCATCCCAAACAGGCTCAATGGGTGACATGTCTGGTGAGTGTGCAGGCCATGGAAGAACTGGGACATTTTCAGCATCAGGGAATTGTGAACAGATCCTTGTGACATGGGGCCGTTGGACGTACTGACAAATTCTCTAAAACAACGTTGGAGGCAGCTTGTGGTTGAAAATTAACATTAAATTATCTGGCAACAGCTCTGGTGGACATTCCTGCAGTCAGCATGCCAATTGCACGCTCCCTCAAAACTTGAGACATCTGTGGCATTGTGTTGTGAGACAAAACTGCACATTTTAGAGTGGCCTTTTATTGCCCCCCCCAGCACAAGGTGCACCTGTGTAATGATCATGCTGTTTAAATCAGTTTCTTGATATGTCACACCTGTCAGGTGGATGGGTTACCTTGTCAAATATGTCTTCTTTGTCCATATGAATAACCTCTATGACGTAACTGGAATTTTAAATTTAATTTGACCTTTATTTTACTAGGCAAGTCAGTTAAGAACAAATTCTTATTTTCAATGACGGCCTAGGAACAGTGGGTTAACTGCCTGTTCAGGGGCAGAACGACAGATTTGTACCTTGTCGGCTCGGGGGTTTGAACTTGCAACCTTCCGGTTACTAGTCTAGCGCTCTAACCACTAGGCTACCCTGTGATGAGATAGATGTTCTTCTTCTCTGTTTTTGATGAGAGATGTTCTTCTTCTCTGTTTTTGATGAGATAGATGTTCTTCTTCTCTGTTTTTGATGAGATAGATGTTCCTCTTCTCTGTTTTTGATGAGATAGATGTTCTTCTTCTCTGTTTTTGATGAGATAGATGTTCTTCTTCTCTGTTTTTGTTTTATTGTTTCACTGCCATACTGTGTTTAACTGTGTTGGATCTTGTCCAGCCATCTTGTCTCAAGAGGACCACAATGGAAATCCCAGACTTTGTGTGTTGTCCTCCATGATTTAACAATGGAAATAAGTCCCAGACTTTGTGTGTTATCCTCCATGATTTAACAATGGAAATAAGTCCCAGACTTTGTGTGTTATCCTCCATGATTTAACAATGGAAATAAGTCCCAGACTTTGTGTGTTATCCTCCATGATTTAACAATGGAAATAAGTCCCAGACTTTGTGTGTTATCCTCCATGATTTTATTCATGTGCATGTATGGCTTTAAGATTTATGTGTGCTTGTTTTTTTTTTTAAATGGTCCAACACTTTACATGTTGCGTTTATATTTTTGTTCAGTGTGTGTGTGTATATATATATTTTTTTTTAAATATTTTTTTTTAAAGGCCAAAAGGCTTGGCACTCACAATGTAACGATGTCTGCATTGGCAGCGTCCACTGCCATGGATAGGGGCGTTTTCGCGTCAATGTCTGCCGCGTTCTGATTGGCTCCTCTTTTCAGGAACAAACACACTTGACTGGATTGGAGAATAACATTTAAAAAAGGGGAAAAAAATCAATTGTAATACCCCCACATGAACTAAGATCATAGACTGAGTTCCCCTTTGTCACCACAATTAACCTCTACCCCCACTAATTAACCTCAACCCCCAAATGAACCTCAACCCCCACAAATGAACCTCAACCCCCACAAATGAACCTCAACCCCCACAAATGAACCTCAACCCCCACAAATGAACCTCAACCCCCACAAATGAACCTCAACCCCCACAAATGAACCTCAACCCCCACAAATGAACCTCAACCCCCACAAATGAACCTCAACCCCCACAAATGAACCTCAACCCCCACAAATGAACCTCAACCCCCACAAATGAACCTCAACCCCCACAAATGAACCTCAACCCCCACAAATGAACCTCAACCCCCAAATGAACCTCAACCCCCAAATGAACCTCAACCCCCAAATGAACCTCAACCCCCAAATGAACCTCAACCCCAAATGAACCTCAACCCCCAAATGAACCTCAACCCCCAAATGAACCTCAACCCCCAAATGAACCTCAACCCCCCCAAATGAACCTCAACCCCCCCAAATGAACCTCAACCCCCCCAAATGAACCTCAACCCCCCCAAATGAACCTCAACCCCCCCAAATGAACCTCAACCCCCCCAAATGAACCTCAACCCCCCCAAATGAACCTCAACCCCCAAATGAACCTCAACCCCCAAATGAACCTCAACCCCCAAATGAACCTCAACCCCCAAATGAACCTCAACCCCCAAATGAACCTCAACCCCCAAATGAACCTCAACCCACTTACCCTCGTCTATTACAAATCAAATATAACATACAAAAAGGCTTATCCGAGGCTTGCCATAAAGGCTTTAATCTAAACCAGAACACATGAACAAAAGGAACAGTCTGCCGTGTACTACTATGCCAGCTGAGATCTAGAAATAACAGACCTCCAATGCTGTGGGGCGGCAGGTAGACTAGTGGTTAGAGAGTTGGACCAGTAAAGGTTGCTGGATTGAATCCCTGAGCTGACAAGGTACAAATATGGCAGTTCCCCTGTAGGCCATCATTGAAAATGTTTAATTACATTTTTCATTTGACTTTTATTTAACTAGGCAAGTCAGTTAAGAACAAATTCTTATTTTTTAACTGCCTTGTTCAGGTGCAGAACTACAGATTTGTACCTTGTCAGCTCGGGGATTCGATCTTGCAACCTTTCGGTTACAAGTCCAATGCTCTAACCACTAGGCTACCTGCCGTCCCTCTTAACGGACTTGCCTAGTTAAATAAATAAATGTATTCTCTAATATCTTCTCTATGAGAGCAGTCGTGGTCATGGGGTCTTTAACGTTCTGCTAACAGACAGATTGGATGGTGTGGTAGGTGGTAAGGGGTGGGAACGGACCCGGTGTGTCCCAGGATGGTGGCGTGGTGGAGGGGTCCTCGACCCAGGGCGTCCTGCTGGTTCACGTTTCCTGCGTTCTGGAGCAGGAACTCACAGGTCACCAACGAGCCCTGGAAGAATAGAAAAGTACCAGTACATTTATCGCGCATGAGCACACATACACACAGGGTCAGATCCACCCCCACGCCTGTCCACAACACTCCCCACGCCTGTCCACAACACTCCCCACGCCTGTCCACAACACTCCCCACGCCTGTCCACAACACTCAAGTATCCTCACCCCCTGCACAGCCATGATGAGCGGGGTCCTCTTGTCGTCGTCGGTGTTGACCCAGTTGACCTCCGCTCCGTGGGCCAGGGCCTCGGCCATGTCGGGCAGGCTGCGGGCACACGAGGCCCAGTACAGCTGCAGCCCCGAGGAGTACTCCTTGGGCTCTGAGAACACCACCAGCTCCTTACAGGGCGATGGAGGGGGCAGGGTGGCAGGCATGGCCATGGGGGGCGCCTCGGCAGCTTCTGAGTGGAGGGAAAGGTGGAGAGAGAGAGGGAGTTAAGAGGTGTGGGGTCATTTCAGTGGGCGTTCGTGTGTGGGGTTATTTCAGTGTGCGCTCGTGTGTGGGGCCATTTCAGTGTGTGTGGGGTTATTGAACAGCTGTTTGAACATAAGCTGGATACGAGTGAGACTCATCGGGCATGTGTGTGTGTGAGAGAGAGAGCATCACCTGCTTCAGCCAGGCTGTTGGTGGCCAGCATCTCCCTACTTCCTTCTGCACTGTTCTGGATGCCACTGTCTGCACTTCTTACTGCAAGGGATCAAGCAGTCAATCACTACACACCAGCACACACACACATTCACCAACTTTAACTAAGTGGTTAGAGAATGCAGTGCATTTTGGTCACCACAGCCAGTGAGAATTTCCCAGCTGACCCCCACAGCCACAATAAGACAAATGAGACTTAGAAACTCAGACACTGACCACAACGACACACTCAACATGACGGCACGGCTCATTAAGGGAGCAAGATGAGGGAACGTGGAATGGGAATTAGTCTACAGCCAGAGCAGTGAGTACAGATGGATGGCAGGATGGAAGGAAGGAGGGAAGGAAGGTGGAGAGTGAAACACAGTGCTATACTTACTGCTCCTAAGCTTGGCAGAGGTGTCAAAGTAGGAGAAGAGCGAGTCAAGCTCGTCTGGACAGAAGAGAGAGTCGCGGCGCGCCTTCAAGCCTTTGGCAGCAGCTAGGCAAGGGCAGTGGATGAGGTCAGAGAGAAAAGGGCACAAGGTGGAGGGGTAGGAAGATAGAAATAACAAGCAGCAAGGGGAAAGGGGTTAGTCCAGAAGCACAGAGCAAGAGGAGGAGGGTGGAGAAGAGGAGGAGGTTGGTGAAGAGGGGGAGGTTGGAGAAGAGGGGGATTGAGAGGAGAGGAGGAGGATAGAAGCACAGGCAGTTAGGCTACAACGAAAAGAGAGAACGCGAGAGAGAAGATGGGAGGGTGCCTTCAGTTGTGTGTCCTGAGCATGACATCGTTCTATTAGCGCAATTCTGTTGCTGATCCTTTAAAAAAAGGCACACTCCGTAGCTTGTACTGTATTCCTGGGTCAACAGTAACAAGCCCTACGGCTTGATTGTTGTAAAGGACTGAGCGGGAGGAAGTCTTTCCAAGTGTAAAATCTAAACGGAACAGGCGCTATCGATGGGTATTTTTGGTGAATTTGCATGGTTAGAACCATGTTTATGTGTTCTGTACAGTTAGCGTACACAGAATACATGAATTCGCAATACTACCACCACCGAGGAGGAAGAGCTCCAGAGTGCACCTTTAAGAGACCGGACCTGGGACGGATTGACACCTACCTGACTGACCTGAGGCGTTGGAGGAGGGCCGGAGTTTGGGCGTGGGCGGGGGCGGCCGGGGGGGCAGGTGCTCCGTGCTGCCGCTCAGCTTCTTCTCCCGTTTGGCCAGGGACACCACCTTGGCGCGTAACTCTTCATTGGACGGGCGCTGCACGAAACGCCGGTCCACGTACTTGGCCCTGATGTAGGCTTCGATCTCCTGCCTGGGGAAAGACACAGAGAGAGAGGAAGACTGAATTCAACAACCTGAACAAATCAGGCAAAGATAGCAAGCAACATTTTTATCTAAATCAACAAATTAAACCAATCTGGCAACCCACGCAAAGATGGCAATGCTGTAGTACGACACCTCCAACTTGTATGGGACTACCCTTTATTTGCTTTATAGAAGAAAACAAATTAAAAGCTATAAAAACATGGTGGTGGCTAAAATCAAATCACATTTTATTGGTCACATACACATGGTTAGCAGATGTTAAATGTGAGTGTAGTGAAATGCTTGTGCTTCTAGTTCCGACAGCGCAGTAGTATATAACAAGTAATCTAACAGTTCCCCAACAACTACCTAATACACACAAATCTAAAAGGGGTGAATGAGAGTAGGTACAGATGAGCGTTGGCCGAGCGGCATAGGCAAGGTGCAATAGCTGGTATGAGGTACAGTATATACATATGAGTAATGGAAGAAATGTTAACATTATTATAGTGGAATTATTTAAAGTGACTGGTGATCCATTTATTAAAGTGGCCAGTGATTTGAGTCTATGTAGGCAGCAGCCTCTCTGAGTTAGTGATGGCTGTTTAGTAGTCTGATGGGCTTGAGATAGAAGCTGTTTTTCAGTCTCTCGGTCCCAGCTTTGATGCACCTGTACTGACCTCCCCTTCTGGATGGTAGCGAGGTGAACAGGCAGTGGCTCAGGTGGTTGTTGTCCTTGATCTTATTGGCCTTCCTGTGGCATCGGGTGCTGTAGGTGTCCTGGAGGGCAGGTAGTTGCCCCCGGTGATGCGTTGTGCAGACCTCACTACCCTCTGGAGAGCCTTGCGGTTGAGGGCGGTGCAGTTGCCGTACCAGGCAGTGATACAGCCTGACAGGATACTCTCGATTGTGCATCTGTAAAAGTTTGTCAGGGTTTTAGGTGACAGGCCAAATCTCTTCAGCCTCCTGAGGTTGAAGAGGCGCTGTTGCACCTTCACCAAACTGTCTGTGTGGACCATTTCAGTTTGTCTGTGATGTGTACGCCAAGGAACTTTCCACCTTCTCCACTGCTGTCCCTTCAATGTGGATAGGGGGGTGCTCCCTCTGCTGTTCCCTGAAGTCCACAATCATCTCCTTTGTTTTGTTGACGTTGAGCGAGAGGTTGTTTTCCTGACACCTCACTCAGAGGGCCCTCACCTCCTCCCTTTAGGCTGTCTCATCATTGTTGGTAATCAGGCCTAATACTGTTGTGTCGTTTGCAAACTTGATGATTGAGTTGGACGCGTGCATGGCCACGCAGTCATGGGTGAACAGGGAGTACAGGAGGGGGCTGAGAACACACCCTTGTGGGGCCCCAGTGTTGAGGGTAGGCGAAGTAGAGATGTTGTTTCCTACCTTCACCACCTGGGGGCAGCAAGTCAGAAAGTCCAGGACCCAATTGCACAGGGCGGGGTTGAGACCTAGGGCCTACAGCTTAATGATGAGTTTGGAGGGTAATATGGTGTTGAATGCTGAGCTGTAGTCAATGAACAGCATTCTTACATAGGTATTCCTCTTGTCCAGATGGGATAGGGCAGTGTGATTGCATCGTCTGTGGACCTGTTGGGTCGGTATGAAAATTGAAGTGGGTCTAGGGTGGCAGGTAAAGTGGAGGTGATATGATCCTTGACTAGTCTCTCAAAGCACATCATGATGACAGAAGTGAGTGCTATGGGGCGGTAGTCATTTAGTTCAGTTATCTTTGCCTTCTTGGGTAAAGAAACAATGTTGGCCATTTTGAAGCATGTGGGGACAGCAGACTGGGATAAGGAGCGATTGAATATGTCCATAAACACACCAGAAAGCTGGTCTGCGCATGCTGAGGACGGGGCTAGGGATGCCAGCAACCTTGCTAGGGTTTATACGTCTTACTCAGGTCAACCACGGAGAAGGGGGCGCAGTCTTTTTTTAATGGGCAGCAACTATGGGACTGTATTATCCTTTAGTTTGTCTGGGAGCGAGACGGTGTTCGTTATGTGGCATGTTTTCTTTTCGTAGTCCGTGATTTCCTGTAGACCCTGCCACATACGTCTCGTGTCTGAGCCGTTGAACTCCGACTCCACTTTGTCCCTATACCGACATTTTGTTTGTTTGATTCCCTTGCGGAGGGAATAACTACATTGTTTATATTCGCCGTATTCCCAGTCCTCTTTCCATGATTAAATGTGGTGGTTCGTGCTTTCAGTTTTGCGCGAATGCCGCCATCCATCCACGGTTTCTGGTTATGGTAGGTTTTAATAGTCACAGTGGGTGCAACATCTCCAATGCCTTTCCTTATAAACTCACTCACAGAGTCAGCGTATAGATCAACGTTCTCTGAGGCTGTCCGGCACATTTCCCAGTCAGCGTGATCAAAACAATCTTGAAATGGGTTCTTGTATGCATCAAGGAAGTTAGAGTAGCAGTGATCGAGTGTATTGCCCACGCTAGTGCTGCAATCAATATGCTGATAGAATTTAGGTAACCTTGTTCTCAAATTTGCATTGTGAGTCCAGTGAAGTTTCTTGAGGGCCATCGTGGTGTCTACTTGAGGGGGTATATACACAGCTGTGAAGACAACTGACGAGAATACTCTTGGGAGATAATATGGCCGGCATTTGATTGTAAGGAATTCTAGGTCAGGTGAGCAGAAGGACTTGAGTTCCTGTATGTTGTTATGTTTACACCATGAGTGGTTAATCATGAAGCATAAACACCTCTCTGGGAAGAAGGGCGGGGGTGTATCTCGGGCGGCGTGACACATGAAAAAGCCTGATGGCTGAACCGACTCCGACAACTTAATCCCGAGAGATACAATCTCTGATGTCTCTCTGTAAAGCAACCCTTGCTCTAATTTAGTCTAACTTGTTGTCAAGAGACTGGACATTGGCGAGCAGTATACTCGGAAGCGGTGGGCGATGTGCCCGCCTACGGAGCCTGACCAGGAGGCCGCTCCGTCTGCCTCTTCTGCGGCGACGTTGTTTTGGGTCATCTTCTGGGATTAGATCCACTGTCCTGGGTGGTGGTCCGAACAAAGGATCCGCTTCGGGAAAGTCGTATTCCTGGTGGTTGTTGGTAAATTGACGTCGCACTTATATCCAATACTTCTTTCCGGTTGTATGTAATAATACATAAGATTTTCTGGGCTAACAATGTAAGAAATAATACAGAAATAATCCTAAGGACTCGAAGCAAGGCGACCATCTCTGTCGGCGCCATCTTGCAATGAATGGTAGCTATAGAACAACACAGCGGTAGTACCTGGGGTCTGTCGGCTTTGGCTTCATGGCTCCCAGCTCCTCTCTCCCAGCCTCGTAGATCTGGTTGATGACCCCGTTACCCAGCTCACACATCAGCTGTGTTCAACACACCACACACACACACAATTATGTTACTATGACAAAATTAACCAGTACATTCCGAGGACAGCATGTCATTCATGCAAATTCATGACATGTAAAAGACAGTAATCTGTAACCATTACATTTTAGCATTGATCTGTCACTAGCGAATCCAAGAGAGGGAGTATGTGAGTGTGAAAAACTCCTGCCTCTCTCTTTGTGCCCCTCCATCTCTCACCCTCCCCCCTTTCCTTTCTCACCTTGAGTAGTTCCGGTTCCCATGAGTCCAGGGTGAGCGAGCGCACTTTGGAGAAATGGACCCCCAGACTCCTGCAGATGGTGAGAGTCTGTTATTAACTCATGCATCAAAGAGACTGTCTAAAAATAACTGAGTCCACACAGCTTCATCACAGGAACATGCTGTTCAATTGAGGGTGTAGTTTGTACTGTGGCCACAAGGTGAGAGTATGCAGTTAGTAAGAGTAAGTCTACAGTCTAAAATGCACATGGGAACAGATTTACTGAGCTTTTGATTGTTTTATTCCCCATCTAGTAAAAACAAAAGGTGAACCTTTCTACTGTTGTACAGCACCAGTCTACAGTTCGGTATGTTGTCGTACAGCACCAGTCTACAGTTCGGTATGTTGTTGTACAGCACCAGTCTACAGTTCGGTATGTTGTCGTACAGCACCAGTCTACAGTTCGGAATGTGGTCTTACAGCACCAGTCTACAGTTCGGTATGTTGTCGTACAGCACCAGTCTACAGTTCGGAATGTGGTCTTACAGCACCAGTCTACAGTTCGGTATGTTGTCGTACAGCACCAGTCTACAGTTCGGAATGTGGTCTTACAGCACCAGTCTACAGTTCGGAATGTGGTCGTACAGCACCAGTCTACAGTTCGGTATGTTGTCGTACAGCACCAGTCTACAGTTCGGTATGTTGTCGTACAGCACCAGTCTACAGTTCGGTATGTTGTCGTACAGCACCAGTCTACAGTTCGGTATGTTGTCGTACAGCACCAGTCTACAGTTCGGTATGTTGTCGTACAGCACCATTCTACAGTCTAAAATGCGGTCCACCGTCCGTATGTTGTCGTACAGCACCAGTCTACAGTTCGGAATGTGGTCGTACAGCACCAGTCTACAGTTCGGTATGTTGTCGTACAGCACCATTCTACAGTCTAAAATGCGGTCCACCGTCCGTCCGTATGTTGGAGAATTGGGGATTTTTCAAACAGCTGAAACAGCTTTTTCCTGAAATCTAGAGTAACCACCATTATGCTGAATTAAATGTTTAACAAAAGACATATATATATCTAAGCACACTTCTCGAGCGTATCCTCAGAACTAGTGGTTCTTATTGAAGAGGAACTGAATATGCTTCTCTACTAACATCTGGGTAAACGATTGAAAGGAATGCGAGTCTTATTCAGTACATTTAGTTATTGCTTGCTTTTCAAAAAAGTCTACCAATCATGCCAGCAGACATGTCTGCTAAGATAGTTAGACAAGCTAGCGACTCGAACTTGATTGACAGCCTAGTTATGAGGTTGGGAACCTGTCTGGGCTAGCTAAAACTATCTTCATAACATTGCTAACTGGCTAGTATAATAAATCAAATTAAAAATCAATAAAAATTAAACACTTCCTCCGGTGCCCCCTATGTGCATGACGCCTACGAATACATATGAAGTTAGTAGTACCGTGATGTGTAGTATCTGCAGTGATAGGAATGTACTGTGTATCCTGGAAGCAGTGGGTGACAAATATATACAGTGAACAAAAATATATGCAATTAAAACATGCAACAATTTCAAAGATTTTACTACAGCTACAGTTCATATAAAGAGAATCAGTCCATTGAAATACATTCATTAGGCTTTAATCTATGGATTTAACATGACTGGGCAGGGGCGGGCCTGGGAGGGTATAGACCCACCCACTGGGGAGCCAACCAATCAGATTATGTTCACCCCCCCACAAAAGGGCTTTATGACAGACAGAAATACTCCTCAGCCAGCCCCCCCCCCCCCCCCCCTCAGACAATCCCACAGGTGAAGCGGCTGGATGTGGAGGTCCGGGGCAGGCGAAGTTACACGTGGTCTGCGGATGTAATTCTCTAAAAAAGACATTGGAGCTTACATTAAATTCTGAGCCAACAGCTCTGGTGGACATTCCTGCGGTCAGCATGTCAATTTGCACGCTCCCTCAACTTGAGACATCTGTGTCATTCTGTTGTGTGACAAAACCGCACATTTTAAAGTGGCCTTTTATTGGCTCACTAACAGGGATGTAAACATATTGGTGCACAACGTTTTAGAGAAATAAGCTTCTTGTGCATAAAAAAAAAAAATTCAGCTCATGAAACACGGGACCAACACTTTACATGTTGCGTTTATATTTTTGTTCAGTGTATTACTACATACAGAAGTACTGGTAGTATACCTGTGTATCCCAGAGCACTGGATACAGAGGGTGATGCCCAGGTTGATGCTGGCCCAGCGTGGGTCAGGTTGACCACAGTCACAGCAGCAGGCGTTGCCCCCAATGACCATGACCCTCTGGAGGGCGCTCTCCCCTTTCAGTGACCTCTCTTTGGGCTCGCCGCCTGAGTCCAGGCTGCCTGTGGACGTGGAAGATTTCCGGTCCAGCTTCTGGCATGGAGGGTCATGAACACGACGTTATACACAACATATAACACTAGAAGAACGTTACTTCATTGTCTATTGTCAGACACACACACACACACACACACACACACACACACACACACACACGAGGGAAATCCTTTACTTTTGTTCACAAGAGGTACGTCTGATCATTTTCATCCTGACATGTACTAAACGAAAACAAAATGGCAAATAAATAACATGGAGAAATGTCATGGAGGTCTTTAGTTCTGGCAGCGCGTGGTGACTCACCTCAGCGTCCTCTCCCTGCTCCCGGAAGGCAGTGGCGATGCTGTTCTGGACAGCTTTGATCCAAGCCTGCCTCAGCTTCTCAGAGTCAGCCTGCATAATACAACTCCTGGAGGGGGAGGGACACTGGGACATCAGCCTGCTTCCTGGCCTGATAGACCTCTACACACTAGATTTCAATTTGTTACTGAGCAGCACCAGACTGTGTGTGGTGTGACAATATTGGGGTGTCTAGGTACTCTGTGTGCACTTGTATCTGTAAGTGTATATACACTACATGACCAAAAGTATGTGGATACCTGCTCGTGAAACATCTCATTCCAAATTCAGGGGCATTAATATGGAGTTGGTTCCCCCCTTGCTGCCATAACAGCCTCCACTCGAAGGCTTTCCACTAGATGTTGGAACATTGGAAGCAAGTCCGTGCAGCGTTCAGCTACAAGAGCATTAGTGAGGTCGGGCACTGAAGTTGGGTGATTATTCCCCTCACTGGAACTAAGGGGCCCGAACCATGAAAAACAGCCCCAGACCATTATTCCTCCACCAAACTTTACAGTTGGCCCTATGCATTCGGGCAGGTTGCGTTCTCGTGGCATCCACCAAACCCAGATTTGTCCGTTGGACTGCCAGATGGTGAAGCGTGATTCAACACTCCAGAAAACACGTTCTTAGTGATCCACAATCCAATGGCGGACGAGCTTTACACCACTTCAGCCGACGCTTGGCATTGCACACGGTGATCTTAGTCTTGTGTGTGGCTGCTCTGTCACGGAAACCCCTCCCGACGAACAGTTCTAGCAGTTCTTGTGCTGACGTTGCTTCCAGATGCAGTTTGGAACTAGGTAGTGAATGTTGCAACCGAGGACAGAATTTTTATGCGCTACGTTCTTCAGCGATCCCATTCTGTGAGCTCGTGTGGCCTACCACTTCTCGGGTGAGCCGTTGTGGCTCCTAGACATTTCCACTTAACAATAACAGCACTTACAGGTGTTGGACCTTTGTTGGAAAGGTGGCATCCTATGACGGTGCCACGTTGAAAGTCACTGAGCTCTACAGTATGGGCCATTGTTTGTCTATGGAGATTGCATGGCGGTGAGCTCGATTGTATAAACCTGTCAGCAAGGGGTGTGGCTGAAACAGCCAAATCCACTAATTTGAAGGCGTGTCCACATACTTTTGTATATATGTTCATTATAGTGTGTGTGTGTGTGTGTGTATTTACTTGGTGGGTGACACCACTTCAAAGCAGAAGCGGCGTTCGATATCTTCACAGTGTTTGACTGTACATAGCCGCAAGTCCTCCACCACCACTGTGGGATTATCCTGGGAAAGGAGAACATAGCCTCCGTAACACACACACACAATGCAATGTACACACTCATATACAATTGCACGGCGCAGCCTCAAGAGAGCACACACAGACACGCACGCAAATGTAATTTCTTCAGAGGTATACACAACACAGGTGTTAATTTAATTCCATATTGTAACCTGGTTACCTGCATCAAAGTGAATTGTTTTCCCTCCCTATTCCACAAACTCATCTGTTTTTTCCTCCCTATTCCACAAACTCATCTGTTTTCCCTCCCTATTCCACAAACTCATCTGTTTTGTGTTAACTGTGCTCCACATTCAACGCTACCTCCATGTTGGCCACATCCCAAATGGGACCCTTTGTCCCTATACAGGGCACTACCCATAGGGCTCTGGTCAAAAGTAGTGCACTATACAGGGAACCAATTTGGGACACGAATGGTATAATCCGACTTACCTTGAACTTCTTCTGGTAAACTAGCTGATTGTTTTGAATGGAGAACCAGCGCCTGAAAGGAGAGGAACGTTCACATCACGGTCAACAGGTGAGACAATTTGAAGTATTTAATAGTCAATTAAAATTGATAGAGATTTAATGAAGGACAAATAAATGGACAAAATAATAATCTGATATTATGGTGATTAAATCCTATTCTGGAAGGGCTGGTAGAAAACTAGACCGTTTGTCACGGTTTGATGGAAGGTCTGGGAAAAAGCTTCCCTGCACTATAATATTGCATTTTTCAAACAGCATGGAGACCATCTCGCAGCACAGGGAATGTGTTTGGAGGCTACAGAACAATAAAAGGCTTGGTGTTCTCCTTGCTAGCTCCATGCAGCTCACGGAGCGCTGCGCTCTCCCAGGTGTCAGAAGACCACGTCACTACCTCCCTCCCACCATTATTCCCTCCTGACTGACTGCCCTGGATGAATGAATACTAAACAGTGACTTATCACCTACCCACCCAGCTAGTAACAAAAACCACCGTAAGGTTAGAGGACACAGAAAGATTACTGCTACCAGGAATGTTCTACCTACTGAACATGGTGTTTAGCGCAACGGTGAAGTCATTACAGGGCACAGCTGGAGAGAGAAGGGGGAGGCGGGGGAGAAGGAGAGAGAAGGGGGAGGTGGGGGAGAAGGGGGAGGCGGGGGAGAAGGAGAGAGAAGGGGGAGGCGGGGGAGAAGGAGAGAGAAGGGGGAGGCGGGGGAGAAGGAGAGAGAAGGGGGAGGCGGGGGAGAAGGAGAGAGAAGGGGGAGAAGGAGAGAGAAGGGGGAGAAGGAGAGAGAAGGAGAGAGAAGGGGGAGAAGGAGAGAGAAGGGGGAGGCGGGGGAGAAGGAGAGAGAAGGGGGAGAAGGAGAGAGAAGGGGGAGGTGGGGGAGAAGGAGAGAGAAGGGGGAGGCGGGGGAGAAGGAGAGAGAAGGGGGAGGCGGGGGAGAAGGAGAGAGAAGGGGGAGGCGGGGGAGAAGGAGAGAGAAGGGGGAGAAGGAGAGAGAAGGGGGAGAAGGAGAGAGAAGGGGGAGAAGGGAGAGAGAAGGAGAGAGAAGGGGAGAGGAGAGAGAGGGGGAGGCGGGGGAGAAGGAGAGAGAAGGGGGAGAAGGAGAGAGAAGGGGGAGGCGGGGGAGAAGGAGAGAGAAGGGGGAGAAGGAGAGAGAAGGGGGAGGCGGGGGAGAAGGGGAGGCGGGGGAGAAGGGGGAGGCGGGGGAGAAGGGGAGGCGGGGGAGAAGGGGGAGGCGGGGGAGAAGGAGAGAGAAGGGGAGGCGGGGGAGAAGGAGAGAGAAGGGGGAGGCGGGGGAGAAGGAGAGAGAAGGGGGAGGCGGGGGAGAAGGAGAGAGAAGGGGGAGGGGCGGGGGAGAAGGAGAGAGAAGGGGGAGGCGGGGGAGAAGGAGAGAGAAGGGGAGAAGGAGAGAGAAGGGGAGAAGGAGAGAGAAGGGGGAGAAGGAGAGAGAAGGAGAGAGAAGGGGGAGAAGGAGAGAGAAGGGGGAGGCGGGGGAGAAGGAGAGAGAAGGGGGAGAAGGAGAGAGAAGGGGGAGGCGGGGGAGAAGGAGAGAGAAGGGGGAGAAGGAGAGAGAAGGGAGGCGGGGAGAGGAGAGGAGGGGGAGGAGAGAGAGGGGGAGGCGGGGGAGAAGGGGAGGCGGGAGAAGGGGGAGGCGGGGGAGAAGGAGAGAGAAGGGGGAGGCGGGGAGAAGGAGAGAGAAGGGGGAGGCGGGGAGAAGGAGAGAGAAGGGGGAGGCGGGGAGAAGGAGAGAGAAGGGGGAGGCGGGGAGAAGGAGGAGAGAAGGGAGGCGGGGGAGAAGGAGAGAGAAGGGGGAGGCGGGGGAGAAGGAGAGAGAAGGGGAGGCGGTGGAGAAGGAGAGAGAAGGGGGAGGCGGTGGAGAAGGAGAGAGAAGGGGGAGGCGGTGGAGAAGGAGAGAGAAGGGGGAGGCGGTGGAGAAGGAGAGAGAGGGGGAGGCGGGGGAGAAGGAAGAGAAGGGGGAGGCGGGGGAGAAGGAGAGAGAAGGGGGAGGGCGGGGGAGAAGGAGAGAGAAGGGGGAGGCGGGGGAGAAGGAGAGAGAAGGGGGAGGCGGGGGAGAAGGAGAGAGAAGGGGGAGGCGGGGGAGAAGGAGAGAGAAGGGGGAGGCGGGGAGAAGGAGAGAGAAGGGGGAGGCGGGGGAGAAGGAGAGAGAAGGGGGAGAAGGAGAGAGATTTGCATCATGTCCTCTAGCTAACCTGTTCCATGTTTTGAAGGCGTTGCTGGCCCTCTTAAACAGGTAGCCCTCCATCGCAATGCCATTGTCTGCATCCACATTGTACTCCAGCTTGGTGTCGTCATTCGAGAAGTCCTGAAAGAGAGAGCAGAGGTAGGAGAACACACAGAGGGAGAGAGAGCAGAGGTAGGAGAAGACAGAGAGGGAGAGAGAGCAGAGGTAGGAGAACAGAGAGGGAGAAAAGAAAGGGAGAAAAATATACATTTGAATGGACAATGGCATTTGGTGTTGGTAGCACTTGGTTTTACACAGAATACACAGCACACAAACAGGCTTGTGGCGTACAGACACGTTCAGTCAGTAAGGCGGGCAAAACAGTCTGATCCCGATTCACTGTGAGCGTCCACGTGAAGAGCGACTCAGCACCATTGAGCAACACATTTTGGGGTCATGTTCACTAGGCATGAAAAGGAAGAAAACCACTAAACTTGTCCAATAAGAAAAGCCTGCTTTCGTTTTCCGTTGCACAATGTTTTTCTACGGTGGGCATTAATGAACAACCCTGTTGACCTTACAAAAAAGGACAATTCAGTAGGTAACAAACACAAAAACAAAAGCAATGGGTTTCTATAAAAGTCATGGCTAATTATACAACTCACATTAAATGGTATTTCTATGGAGTTTGGAGAGGAAGAGCAGGGTACTTTGAAAAGATGTTGGTTCAATATTTGGGTTTGATCAAAATTAAAACAGGGAGAATGCGTTTTCGTAAACGGGTGAGGTAGTCTCACACAAACTAGACATTTTCCTATTTAGTGCCTACTGAGTATGCCCGGTCCTTTGAAATAGAAATGTTCTAGAGATCCAGGCCCAAGAGAGATCCAAGGCCCAAGAGAGATCCAAGGCCCAAGAGAGATCCAAGGCCCAAGAGAGATCCAAGGCCCAAGAGAGATCCAAGGCCCAAGAGAGATCCAAGGCCCAAGAGAGATCCAAGGCCCAAGAGAGATCCAAGGCCCAAGAGAGATCCAAGGCCCAAGAGAGATCCAAGGCCCAAGAGAGATCCAGGCCCAAGAGAGATCCAGGCCCAAGAGAGATCCAGGCCCAAGAGAGATCCAGGCCCAAGAGAGATCCAGGCCCAAGAGAGATCCAGGCCCAAGAGAGATCCAAGGCCCAAGAGAGATCCAAGGCCCAAGAGAGATCCAAGGCCCAAGAGAGATCCAAGGCCCAAGAGTGATCCAAGGCCCAAGAGTGATCCAAGGCCCAAGAGAGATCCAAGGCCCAAGAGAGATCCAAGGCCCAAGAGAGATCCAGGCCCAAGAGAGATCCAGGCCCAAGAGAGATCCAGGCCCAAGAGAGATCCAGGCCCAAGAGAGATCCAGGCCCAAGAGAGATCCAGGCCCAAGAGAGATCCAGGCCCAAGAGAGATCCAGGCCCAAGAGAGATCCAGGCCCAAGAGAGATCCAGGCCCAAGAGATCCAAGGCCCAAGAGAGATCCAGGCCCAAGAGAGATCCAGGCCCAAGAGAGATCCAAGGCCCAAGAGAGATCCAGGCCCAAGAGAGATCCAGGCCCAAGAGAGATCCAGGCCCAAGAGAGATCCAAGGCCCAAGAGAGATCCAAGGCCCAAGAGAGATCCAGGCCCAAGAGAGATCCAGGCCCAAGAGAGATCCAGGCCCAAGAGAGATCCAAGGCCCAAGAGAGATCCAAGGCCCAAGAGAGATCCAGGCCCAAGAGAGATCCAGGCCCAAGAGAGATCCAGGCGGACGTAGCAGTGACCATAGAAATAGACTCTTAAAACGGCTGCCAATCCACCCATTATAGCGTCATTAAGGGTAGCCTAGTGGTTAGAGCGTTGGACTAGTAACCGAAAGGTTGCAGGTTCGAATCACCAAGCTGACAAGGTACAAATCTGTCGTTCTGCCCTTGAACAGGAAGTTAACCCACTGTTCCTAGGCCGTCATTGAAAATAAGAATTTGTTCTTAACCGACTTGCCTAGTAAAATAAAGGTAAAAAAAACAAAAAAACCTTGAATGGGGACGTCCATTCTACTCATTCTAGTTCTGTTGCATCGGTCCTCATGCTGTGACAGTAAGCTGACTCGATCCTTTAACACCTGTGGTCTGGGGCAGAGTTGCCTTCTCTCTGAAAGAGCCACCGACACCCCTGTAACTTGACCAACCGGCCACCACTGTCATGAGATAGCCCTTCCCCTCCAGCCTGCCACAGTTTCCTAAGCCTCTGGGACACTGGACACCATGCAGTCAGAGGTTGGGAATGGGGGTGATAAAACTTCTATGAATTCACTGTTCAAAGTGCTGCTGAACTTGTCGTTAAGAGTTTGAAGACAAACAATCGGATTTAATAAAAACAGATCATTTTGTTTTCTGTGTGTTTTTTTAAAGAACTTTTATTTAACAAAGCAAGTCAAATTCTATCTGCGATAGGAAAGATAACACTTTAATTGTAGGATAATAAACATAAACAAGTGTAAAACGATGGCAGTAATCCTCTCAGTTCCAAATGACTACTAGCACACAACATGTCCTTAGAGTGGCACGGTCAAATCTGCCCCCGGCAACACAAACCAATACTGTCAGATCTTGGTTCCACTGGCCTATAGTTGTCCCAATCGCTCCAGAGTAAGGTCTGCATCTGTCTGCAAGACGCCGTTGGTTGATCTGTGTGTAACAGGAGTTTGACCACTGTGTTGTTGTGCTTCAACATCAAACCTTCGGCCTCTACATACAGCTAACGGGGTGGTGGGGGGGGGGGGGGGGGTCCTCACGACCAGATTGCACTCTGCACTGTAACCTGAGCAAAGGGGCCTGGAGCTAAACACCTCAGCCTAGCAATCCCCTGGTTTGACATACACACTTATACTGTAGGACAACAGAGGTTATTTTTGGATGGGGGGGGGGGTACAGTACAGAATGTAGGCAGTGGCAGGCAGACAAATGGAGGGGGGACGGAAACTGTCTGTACAAAGATGCCCAACTGTGTCAATCAAAGAGAGGGTAACTACTATATGAACCCCTTCAATCAAAGAGAGGGTAACTACTATATGAACCCCTTCAATCAAAGAGAGGGTAACTACTATATGAACCCCTTCAATCAAAGAGAGGGTAACTACTATATGAACCCCTTCAATCCAAGAGAGGGTAACTACTAAATTAACCCCTTCAATCAAAGAGAGGGTAACTACTAAATGAACCCCTTCAATCAAAGAGAGGGTAACTACTAAATGAACCCCTTCAATCAAAGAGAGGGTAACTACTATATGAACCCCTTCAATCAAAGAGAGGGTAACTACTAAATGCACCACAACTCTTACTACCAGTAAATATCATCACGGTTTTAAAATGCATTGTTGTTAAAAAATTTAAATAAAAACAGATTCCCCCCCGGATCTCCATAGCAAGACGGGTCAGTCGTCGGGTCAGTGGTGAGCAAGACGGGTCAGTCGTCGGGTCAGTGGTGAGCAGGACGGGTCAGTGGTGAGCAGGACGGGTCAGTGGTGAGCAGGACGGGTCAGTCGTCGGGTCAGTGGTGAGCAGGATGGGTCAGTGGTGAGCAGGATGGGTCAGTGGTGAGCAGGACGGGTCAGTGGTGAGCAGGACGGGTCAGTGGTGAGCAGGACGGGTCAGTCGTCGGGTCAGTGGTGAGCAGGACGGGTCAGTGGTGAGCAGGACGGGTCAGTCGTCGGGTCAGTGGTGAGCAGGATGGGTCAGTGGTGAGCAGGACGGGCCAGTGGTGAGCAGGATGGGTCAGTCGTCGGGTCAGTGGTGAGCAGGATGGGTCAGTCGTCGGGCCAGTGGTGTGAGATATTGCGTGTGACTGCCATACGAACTGAGATAGATCCAGACCATAGTCTCTCCCCCTCCCATTTCATCGTGGGGGGAAATAATTATGTTTCAGCCCTCCACCGTGACAATAACAACTCTAAATAAGACAAAGACAAAAAGGACAGAGCCCTCCTCACACCCTCTCCAATCAGTCTTGAGAGAGAGTTTGGTAAGGAAATCCTGTCTCATATGACAGCTGGGTTTATCACTAACCATGATCAAACAAGGCAACAGTAAACATGTCGTCCTCCACAAATGATGCAGCAGCCCCCCCCCCCCCCCCCCACACTTGGGCCAATTGAGATATTGCATGTGACTAACACATTTCAATTACTGTGTGTGACCACAGATGATCCAATATATTGACCAGATACAAGTGGGCCGATCGAACACTGAAAATACAATGCCTTCAAAAGTTACACCCTCGCTTCTTCCTCTCTGGTGTGACTCACACATTCCAGTTCATTACCATAGCTCCAGCCTTAGGGTCAATCAGGGGGCATTTAGTAAAATGCCGGCTCTCTATGGCAACACGCATCATTCCCCCAAGTTTAGTCAAAACCTGGGCCTGTGCTGTCTGAGACGTCGAACTGACGGACAAAATGAACAAATATAATGTAATGCTCGAAAGACACCTGAGGAAGAGGAGATGATTTACCCTAGTGTGCACAGTCTACTTACAGTAACTAAGGCCTCATTTTACAGTGTTGCCTTGTTGTATCCTGTAAAGCATTTCACTGTAAGGTTCTACTACACCTGTTGTATTCAGGTCTACTACACCTGTTGTATTCAGGTCTACTACACCTGTTGTATTCAGGTCTACTACACCTGTTGTATTCAGGTCTACTACACCTGTTGTATTCAGCTCTACTACACCTGTTGTATTCAGCATTTCACTGTAAGGTCTACTACACCTGTTGTATTCAGAATTTCACTGTAAGGTCTACTACACCTGTTGTATTCAGCATTTCATTGTAAGGTCTACTACACCTGTTGTATTCGGCACATGTGACAAATAAAATGTGATTTGATTGTACAGTGTAGCCTAACTAGTGTGTAGCCTGGTTGTACAGTGTAGCCTCACTGGTGTGTAGCCTGGTTGTACAGTATAGCCTAACTAGTGTGTAGCCTGGTTGTACAGTGTAGCCTCACTGGTGTGTAGCCTGGTTGTACAGTATAGCCTCACTAGTGTGTAGCCTCGTTGTACAGTGTAGCCTTACTAGTGTGTAGCCTCGTTGTACAGTATAGCCTCACTGGTGTGTAGCCTGGTTGTACAGTGTAGCCTCACTAGTGTGTAGCCTCGTTGTACAGTGTAGCCTAACTAGTGTGTAGCCTGGTTGTACAGTGTAGCCTCACTGGTGTGTAGCCTGGTTGTACAGTATAGCCTCACTAGTGTGTAGCCTCGTTGTACAGTGTAGCCTTACTAGTGTGTAGCCTCGTTGTACAGTATAGCCTGGTTGTACAGTGTAGCCTCACTAGTGTGTAGCCTCGTTGTACAGTGTAGCCTCACTAGTGTGTAGCCTCGTTGTACAGTATAGCCTCACTAGTGTGTAGCCTCGTTGTACAGTGTAGCCTCACTAGTGTGTAGCCTCGTTGTACAGTGTAGCCTCACTAGTGTGTAGCCTGGTTGTACAGTATAGCCTCACTGGTGTGTAGCCTAGTTGTACAGTATAGCCTCACTGGTGTGTAGCCTGGTTGTACAGTATAGCCTCACTGGTGTGTAGCCTCGTTGTACAGTGTAGCCTCACTAGTGTGTAGCCTCGTTGTACAATGTAGCCTCACTGGTGTGTAGCCTGGTTGTACAGTGTAGCCTCACTAGTGTGTAGCCTGGTTGTACAGTGTAGCCTCACTAGTGTGTAGCCTGGTTGTACAGTGTAGTCTCACTTGTGTGTAACCTGGTCGTACAGTGTAGCCTCACTACTGTGTAGCCTGGTTGTACAGTGTAGCCTCACTAGTGTGTAGCCTGGTTGTACAGTGTAGTCTCACTAGTGTGTAGCCTGGTTGTACAGTATAGCCTCACTAGTGTGTAACCTGGTCGTACAGTGTAGCCTCACTAGTGTGTAACCTGGTTGTACAGTGTAGTCTCACTTGTGTGTAACCTGGTCGTACAGTGTAGCCTCACTACTGTGTAGCCTTGTTGTACAGTGTAGCCTCACTTGTGTGTAGCCTGGTTGTACAGTGTAGCCTCACTAGTGTGTAGCCTGGTTGTACAGTATAGCCTCACTAGTGTGTAACCTGGTCGTACAGTGTAGCCTCACTAGTGTGTAACCTGGTTGTACAGTGTAGCCTCACTAGTGTGTAACCTGGTCGTACAGTGTAGCCTCACTTGTGTGTAGCCTGGTTGTACAGTGTAGCCTCACTAGTGTGTAACCTGGTCGTACAGTGTAGCCTCACTAGTGTGTAGCCTGGTTGTACAGTATAGCCTCACTGGTGTGTAGCCTGGTTGTACAGTGTAGCCTCACTAGTGTGTAACCTGGTCGTACAGTGTAGCCTCACTAGTGTGTAACCTGGTCGTACAGTGTAGCCTCACTAGTGTGTAGCCTGGTTGTACAGTATAGCCTCACTACTGTGTAGCCTGGTTGTACAGTGTAGCCTCACTAGTGTGTAGCCTGGTTGTACAGTGTAGTCTCACTAGTGTGTAGCCTGGTTGTACAGTATAGCCTCACTAGTGTGTAGCCTGGTTGTACAGTGTAGCCTCACTAGTGTGTAGCCTGGTTGTACAGTATAGCCTCACTGGTGTGTAGCCTGGTTGTACAGTGTAGCCTCACTAGTGTGTAGCCTCGTCAGACTCTTAAGTATTTTTGGGCTGTATGTATTATTCAGGGGCTGTGTCCCAGCATGTACCCCGGAGGAATGAAATAGTTGTTCATTTTGGGAAGTGGTGAAAACATGCCATCCCTCTGAAGACACTACTACAACTGGAGCCTGTCTGTAAGACCCAAACACAAAGCCATACAGCACAGCGGCCAATCAGCAAGGGCTCAAGACAGACCGGGACATAGAATCCAAACCCCAACCAGTCAAAGACCAAGGCAATAATCGATTGTGTGGGCAAACCATCGCCCTGCTTTAAAAGTTATATATATTTTTTGAATCCTTCTCTCCTACCTTGGAAGTAATCAGCAATCTAACAGGATTGAAAGGTGAAGGCAGGGTTGTACCACATAGCTTCCCATACATGTTCAATCAGGTATTGCTTCAAGGAGAAGAGGAAGTAAATGTTTCAAAACGGGGCCTAAGTAATGACAGCAACCGGCCAACTGGACAATGAGTGACAAGGAGTTGGAATGGCAGCCAAAACTAATCTGGGACCAGGCTAATGCTTTGTAGTGAGGAGGAAAACAATTGGAGCCATACATTAGAATGAGGAAAAAACCCACGCCTCGGCAAAAATCATTAATGTACAGCATGACAATGCAAATCAGTCATCACTCCGGTTGTGCAGGCAGGAGAGGTGGGGTTGGGTGGGGGGGTGGGGGGTCAATTAATAAATATCAAATTAAAATGAACGATTACGTACAGAGGACCTCCACGCGCAAAAGCTGTGGCCATCAACCTCTGTCCCCTAAAAGACTCACAACGGAAGAACAAGAAAGGCTGAGAAAAACAGAAACTGAAAAACAGAAATAAAAGATCACACTTGTTTCTCTGACATACAAGATGGAGATTGTTAACCACACAGAGAATGCCCAAAGCACAGAGCCATGTCAAGCTGAAAAGAAAAACACACGTTTTGCCCTATTCCTCCAGCGCTCTCACAGATACCACACATAGTGGAACCTGCTGAAAATCTCCATCTCCATGTCTGTGACAGGTTAGTGTGTGTGTGTGCCCCAGTCACTGTGACGATGGTTAGCTAGCGTCATCTACCTTCACCTATCCCATCGCAGCATCTCTAGTGACAGCCCCGTCACAGTTGCAGGTTAGCTGTCTCTCCCACAACAAAACCTTCCTCCCTTCCCTCTGTGTGTGTCTGTCATCAACACTTGTCACCGCTACTGGCTGAGCTTGGCCCCTCCCCCTTCCGCTAAGGCCCCATCGGCTTGCGAAGGTCAATGGGATGTGAGTGTGTGTGTAAGTCGATGGGATGTGAGTGTGTGTGTGTAGGTCGATGGGATGTGAGTGTGTGTGTGTAGGTCGGTGGGATGTGAGTGTGTGTGTAAGTCGATGCTGGCTGGTGCTATGGGGTTAGAATAACCAACACAACTCCATGCAGAGTAGCTCCGGCATGAAACATTTATACAGCTTCTGTTTGAGAGCCATGGAGCCGACTCCTCCCTCTCACACACTGTACGCCTGTGAACAGACATGTTTTTCTGCAGCATGAATAAACTTCAAGCCCCCTTCGTCCAATGAGGTTCTTTGTGACACGATGGTGCCCTCTGGCAATTAGTAATTCACACAGGTAGATAGATATAAGATGTACTAAAATACACTCATGAAAATTAAATGCACATGAGTCTAGGCAAGATGAATGTCAATAGCTATAGCACCTATAGCATTTAGCTCATTGTTTGAGATTTATCAACCTAACAAAATCTCTCTTCCATTCCCTCTGCAGCAAGGCTTAATGACCAGAGAGTTAAAGAATATGCTGTATCAACAATACACAAGGTGAATGAATGATTGGCATTTACCACAGTCGGCATGCATGGACTTCAACGGATACACACGACACAGAGCACGTCAGGCATGTAATTAACCCGGTCACGTCTGGCATTTGTCAATAATACATCATGGTGATTACCCTAGTCTGTCTACATGAATGACTGGGTCGGTTTTGCTCTAGCAGTCTACTAAATTCCTGTCAGGGGCAGTCAACATGCAGAAAGAACAGGAGACAGCACAGAAACAGGACAGAGACAAAAATGGGCAGGGGGAAAGGCTTACCTGCAGAGCAGCCTGGGAAAGAGTAGAGAGTGGAGAAGGAAGAAAGAGGAGAGATTAGAACTGCTTATACATACTGGCAGAGCGGGAGAGGAAGGACGAGAAGGAGTTAGGAAAAAGGCAGAGAGAGAGTGAAAGAAGGAGTTAGGAGAAAGGCAGAGAGAGAGGGAAAGAGGGAGTGTATGAAAGAGGCAGCGAGAGAGGGAAAGAGGGAATGAAGTACCGAGGCAGAGGGAGATGGAGGGAGCGAGACAATATAAAAATAGCATTCTACTGAAAGGGAGGGGGGGGGGGGGGGTTGGAGAGAGAGTGAGGGCGCTGGGAAGCAATGAGCTCAAGGACGAGCAGAAGTTGGCACGGGCCACCTATGAGAGAGGTCCTGGCTGGAAATGGTGCTTAGGCTGGAGAGCCAGCTGCTGCTCACCACGTGCGCGCACACACACACACACACCTACACACACACACTAAAAAAGGGAGCGAGAAAGACATTTCCTTGAAGACGCAGACTACATGACGAGGCCAGGCAGAAACACACAGACGCACTTAAAACTCACCAAAATGTACAAAAACAGGTTTCAGTTAGACTTGTCCCAAGTGTCTTGGACTTACATTAACTACCAATACAAAAGGAATTTGATTTGTTTGACCTTTAACGGGGAGTTCCATTGAGACCAAGGTCTCTTTCGCATGCACACATTTTAAATGGGAATTTTTCTGAGGATTTAGTTGGTGACTTAGGCCTAGATGACATCTACCACCCAACACGGTGGCATTAGAGGGCTGTGATGGTGAAACGTACCCGTTGTTAAGTGAGCCCTCCGGAGCTTCCGACCCCCTTGAATAATGTAAGTTGTGTGACTGTATGAGATCACCCTAACGTTGTGTACTAAATGGCATCCTATTCACTATGTAGAGCACCACTTTTTACCAGAACGCCATTTTAGGACGTAGCCTGTGAGATGCCATTACCCAAGCTTGTCCAATGAGATGCCATTACCCAAGCCTGTCCAATGAGATGCCATTACCCAAGCCTGTCCAATGATGTAGATAGTTAATAATGGCTCCATTCATAACAATACATACTGTATATTTCTATGTCTGTGGGGGGGGGGGGTTTCAGGGCTGGTCCTAATAGCAGAGTTTCAGGGCTGGTCCTAATAGCAGAGTTTCAGGCCTGGTCCTAATAGCAGAGTTTCAGGGCTGGTCCTAATAGCAAAGGGTAGGAATATAATAAGAAAGGCTTTTTAAAATCGCTGAGAGATCTCCTCTCCCAGATCACCACTCTAGACCAGAGGCTCATAGAGCTGACGGGGACGGGGGGGGACGGGGGGGTTGTACCTTCTGTTGAATGGTGGAGTGTTTCTGCTCCATGTCCCTCTTCTCTTTGGCTGCATCCACCACCAGCAGATCCAGCTGAAACACAGCAGAGTGTGTGAAACCATTAAGTGTGTGAGTAAATGTGGGGCGGCAGGGTAGCCTAGCGGTTAGAGCGTTGGACTAGTAACAGGAAGGTTGCAAGCTCAAACCCCCGAGCCGACAAGCTACAAATCTGTCGTTCTGCCTCTGAACAGGCAGTTAGTTAACCCACTGTTCCTAGGCCGTCATTGAAAATAAGAATATGTTAACTGACTTGCCTAGTTAAATAAAGGTAAAATTAAAAATATTTTTAAAAGCAGGTTGCATGGTTTTGCTCATCTTAAGCCTACAAATACCTTGTGCCCATACCAGTAGTCTTAAAGAGGCTTCCTTCACCTAAAAAGGGTTGTGTTCATTGGGCAATAATCGAATATGACTATCTGATTGGACAAGTCCCGGAAGTCCCTCCCATTCTTACATCTGGTGCCTAATGAACACGGTCCAGCGCTGTTCCCCACAATCCCCAGTAGGCTTCTGCAATATTGCTTTAATGCCTCCAGTGCTAGGCTACTGAAGTACTGTCTGAGAAGTGCTAGGGTACTGAAGTACTGTCTGAGAAGTGCTAGGGTACTGAAGTACTGTCTGAGAAGTGCTAGGGTGCTGAAGTACTGTCTGAGAAGTGCTAGGGTACTGAAGTACTGTCTGAGAAGTGCTAGGGTGCTGAAGTACTGTCTGAGAAGTGCTAGGGTACTGAAGTACTGTCTGAGAAGTGCTAGGGTGCTGAAGTACTGTCTGAGAAGTGCTAGGGTACTGAAGTACTGTCTGAGAAGGTCCGATGGGCACACAAATGTCCTAGGTGACAAAGGTTCATATGTATATTGTCATTTAAATCGGCATAGTAACAAACCCCCCATCTCGCAACCCCAAAACTGTTCACGCTTGTGGACAGAAAGAAAACGCTACTTTAAAGCTAATTTCCTGCAATTCGACACATTTTCCATGACGTGTGTTTTTATGATACCAGAAGTCGAAGCCTGACAGTTCCACCCCAAAAAATTATAATAAATATATATTTTCTGGTGTGTGATTTTGTAGTCAGGACCTGTGGCCCGTACTGACCCCACCAGTCGGGTATAGGGGATCTAGTGTTTTCAGAACAGTGCAGATGAAGGATGTGAGACGAGGAAGACACTTTAGATTAGCAAGTATTTTGGAGATCAAGTCTGTGTAGGGGAAACTGAAAACTAGCAATCAGAGACCCCAAACTAGGCTACTAAACTATCTTGAACAGCCCTTTGATGTAGCTAGAGGATAGTCTGCTTGCTCCTTTTCAAACTAGCCCATAGCCATGTCGATGTACCGTGGATAAACAACTGCTCCTCTAAGAGATGAGCTCTCCTCCTTGAACAAAATGGATGCCACCATTGATGCGTTATCATGTGTGAAATTGGATCGTGGGGAGATTTATTCTCTCCTTCGTGGTTAGCGCCACATCCACTCCATTAAAACAACTTCAGATTGAATAACTTATTGACTGTTTAATTAGGTCACTGGATCACACCAGAGCTTGTTTCCTACATCAGTGTAATTCTAGTCTCCTCTTGTGAATCTAAATCAGCAGCTAGGATAACTCATCTCACAGAGAGGAAAACACTACCCGATGACAGAGGAAACGTATTACTTAGGCTTAGAGTTCCAATGAACCACAAATAACCATTCCTCATCCAGCTTCCTCATTTCCACTCTGCTCTACCAAGATAATAATCATCGCAGCAGGAGGAACAGCAGCAGGAGGATCAGCAGCAGGAGAAACAGCAGCAGGAGGATCAGCAGCAGGAGAAACAGCAGCAGGAAGAGCTCGGTCACATTTTCCGTTTAAACCTCCCCTGGCAAGGAAGAAATCTGCTTGTTTATCTGACCAGTGACCACGGCAAACACACACACGAAAGTGCAGTATTTCTGGCCAAAGACCCTGCCTAGTGCCACAACTAGGGCACATTTGTGAACCCAGAACAGAGAACTGTTTATAGGCAGAAGAAATTCGTTTTCAGCTCAACTCCGAAGCAGGGAGGCCAAGCGTTAACTTCCATCATGGCTACACCATTCTGTACCGAGAGCAATGCCATGACCGAGGTTCTCAAACCTCTCCTCGGAGGGCGCCTTGCCCATGACCGAGGTTCTCAAACCTCTCCTCGGAGGGCGCCCTGCCCATGACCGAGGTTCTCAAACCTCTCTTCGGAGGGCGCCCTGCCCATGACCGAGGTTCTCAAACCTCTCCTCGGGGGGCGCCCTGCCCATGACCGAGGTTCTCAAACCTCTCCTCGGGGGGCGCCCTGCCCATGACAGAGGTTCTCAAACCTCTCCTCGGGGGGCGCCCTGCCCATGACCGAGGTTCTCAAACCTCTCCTCGGAGGGCGCCTTGCCCATGACCGAGGTTCTCAAACCTCTCCTCGGGGGGGCGCCCTGACGTTACATGCATTTGATATAATCCAGATCAAGAACACCTGATTCAACATGTCGACTAATCATAAAGACCGACTAGGTGAATCAGGTGAGATAGTTCAGGGCTATGAAACCTCTCCCGAGGAGAGGTTTGATAAAACACTGCTATAAGGCATGAGAGGCCCAGGGCTGTGGCCAGCTGTAGCTACAGTACAACGGGAGACAACAGGGTAAAGGCCTACCTGTCCCCCCAGTTGTTTCATCAGCGGTTGCAGTTCACTGAAAAGGTCGTAACCCTGATGGAAGAAGGTCAGGTGGGCGTACATGAAGGACAGCATCTGCGGAGAGAAACGGACCAATCAGAGATGTCGGATATGAGGCAAGAGATGTAGGATCAACATACTGGTACTTAGGTTTATATGAGGAAGTCCTCTGGAAAACAATATTTACCGATTTGAGAATTTCCGATCTTCTCTTGGACTGTAGTACATTGATCTGTGTGTGTGGGGGGGGGGGGAGGGGGAGGAAAGTTCTGGGTTAGATTATGTCTATGAGAAAGCTAGTGAGAGCACTGTACTAGTGAAATTATGGAATCAAAACACTTCCTAGTTCCAACCAGTCAACTTTAAATGTATTTCAAATGAATTGGTCCCCATTAAAACGGGCATCATGACTAGCATATAATTAGCAAGAATTACGCCACTCTAGATTGAATAGATGGCTATCCCTCTCTTTGACATCAGGGGGAGCCCCTCCTCCCTCTAGCAGAGAGATGCTGCAGTCAGGATGTGTCCTGTGATCTCATATGCCCAGCTGCACTGTACACAAACTGCTATGACCTATCGGGTTTACCCTTTAGACAGAGTTAATTAACGTCTCACACACACACACACACACACACACAAGCCTGTTGCAGTCTGCAGGTCAAATCAGGTTCATTTCAAGCCGGAGGAGCTATAAAATAAACAGGGGCTTTTCTTAATCTGGGCTAACGCGGACAAATTCATGATGTAGTGCGTGTAGATATATGATCGGTGGACGCAAGCGACAAAGGACGGGAGAGTTGGAGCGCTATCACCATGTTGCTTCTACCATCTTTCATATCTCCTTGATATCTGCTGAAGGATTAAAGACCCGCGGAAGGTTCTAGGGCGCTGGTTGTTTACCCACTGGGCAGTTGAGAGGATATTGAGCAACGTAAAGCACAGAGTCAACTGGAAAAGGTCTTAATATTCCAGCACAGCTGTTAAAAGGGGGTCGTCGACACGAACAACTCACTCGTACAGAACACATTCAAAAATGTACAACTTAAGTGGAATGCCCCCTTTTAAATTGTATTTACCAGCTGTGATTTCAAGGCATGGGCTATAGGTTATCGGCGCTTAATAGCAGAAAAGCTAAATACTACACTACCCCATTTAGGGATGAGAGAGACAGATAATTTATCAATCAGCCCTTGAAAAACAGAAAAATGCCCTCATTGTGAAATGTATGCACTAGAAAACAGTCCACTTCCCCATTCACAGCAACACCGTCTTCGTCACAAACGGCACCCTATTCCCTATATAGTGCACTACTTTAGCCCAGAGTCTTATGGCACCCTATTCCCTATATAGCGCACTACTTTTGACCAGAGTCCTATGGGCCCTAGTCCAAAAGCAGTCCACTAAAATTAAGAATAAGGTGTAATTTGGGCCGCACATTATGGCTACGGCTGGTCCCCTTATCAGCCGACATTGTCCATGAATCATCACTACAGCCGCCCAGGAGCAGCCGCCCAGGAGCAGCCGCCCAGGAGCAGCCGCCCAGGAGCAGCCGCCCAGGAGCAGCCGCCCAGGAGCAGCCGCCCAGGAGCAGCCGCCCAGGAGCAGCCGCCCAGGAGCAGCCGCCCAGGAGCAGCCGCCCAGGAGCAGCCGCCCAGGAGCAGCCGCCCAGGAGCAGGCAGGGCTGTATTCATGTAAATGTATTCCGGTGATATACAACTGTTCTCTCCATTGTGAAAGGTCAGCTAAGCTATCAGGGAAATATACCTTGTGTACTGTAAAAGCCATGTGTACTATAAAAAACAAAACCTGGGTCTTCAGACTAAATGTGACAGCCCTAAACACTATGACCATCTATGGGACGACAGAAAGACAGAGGTCCAGTGAGTGAACAGCACCCTGTTGGACCTATAGGCTGAATGTGCCCGAGTGTGAGGATTCTTATCAGGGTCTGCATTGCATGGACACTTTGGCCTTTACTTTCTCGCTACAGAGTAGAGGCCTTCACAGTTTCAAAAAGTTGGACTCGTTCCGAAAGGGCCCAGGGACTTTGCCAGACGGCCCTGATTTGCAGAAATGAATTTTTAAAAGAGAGACCCGTTCTGAACGGACCCGAGGATAACTAGACAGATTCCGTATAGACCTGGTTTGACCCAGACCCTGTCCGATCCGAGGGAGAGATACAGCAGAAAAGTCCATTATTAAGCTACTTATTAAGCTACTTATTAAGCTACTTATTAAGCTACATCTGGAGCTGATAAAGCGCGAGAGAGAGGAGGGAGAGAGAGGTAACCCTCTAGCAGGGGCCGTGCTGTGTGTGTAAGGCTACTGTGAGAGGAGGTAGAGAGAGGTAGCCCTCTAGCAGGGGCCGTGCTGTGTGTGTAGGCTACTGTGAGAGGAGGTAGAGAGAGGTAACCCTCTAGCAGGGGCCGTGCTGTGTGTGTAGCCTACTGTGAGAGGAGGGAGAGAGAGGTAACCCTCTAGCAGGGGCCGTGCTGTGTGTGTAGGCTACTGTGAGAGGAGGGAGAGAGAGAGGTAACCCTCTAGCAGGGGCCGTGCTGTGTGTGTAGGCTACTGTGAGAGGAGGTAGAGGTAGCCCTCTAGCAGGGGCCGTGCTGTGTGTGTAGGCCACTGTGAGAGGAGGTAGAGAGAGGGGACGCTCTAGCAGGGGCCGTGCTGTGTGTGTAAGGCTACTGTGAGAGGAGGGAGAGAGAGGTAACCCTCTAGCAGGGGCCGTGCTGTGTGTGTAGGCTACTGTGAGAGGAGGGAGAGAGAGGTAACCCTCTAGCAGGGGCCGTGCTGTGTGTGTAAGGCTACTGTGAGAGGAGGTAGAGAGAGGTAGCCCTCTAGCAGGGGCCGTGCTGTGTGTGTAAGGCTACTGTGAGAGGAGGTAGAGAGAGGTAGCCCTCTAGCAGGGGCCGTGCTGTGTGTGTAGGCTACTGTGAGAGGAGGTAGAGAGAGGGGACGCTCTAGCAGGGTCCGTGCTGTGTGTGTAGGCTACTCCAAGTGAGCAAGTGACACAGGAACATGGAGGAGAGAGTGAGAGACGAGAGACCGCAACCAACCAGTCTATATAAGGTCCCACAGTTGACAGTGCATGTCAGAGCAAAAGTTTTGACAACAGGCACCTAAATAACTCTCACACCATGAAAAACAAGAATCTCAGGTCTGATGAATACAAGATCGAACTCTTTGGCCTGATTGCCAAGTGTCATGCCTGGAAACCATGCACCGCTCACCACCTGGCCAATACTACGTATATGTTTTTCAGCGGCTGGGAGACTAGTCAGGATTGAGGCAAAGATGAACGGAGCAAAGAACAGTGAGATCATTGATGAAAACCTGCTCCAGAGAGCTCAGGACCACAGACTAGGGCAAATGTTCACCTTCCAACAGGACAACGACCCTAAGCACACAGCCAACACAACGCAGGAGCGGCTTCGGGACAAGTCTCTGAATGCTCGAGTGGACTTGCTTAGAGCCCGGACTAACATCTCTGGAGTCACCTGAAAATAGCTGTGCAGCGACACTCCTCATCCAACCTGACAGAGCTTGAGAGGATCTGCAGAGAAGAATGGGAGGAAATGCCCAAATACAGGTGTGCCAAAACTTGCAGCATCATACCCAAGAAGACTCGAGGCTGTAATCGCTGCCAATGGTGCTTCAACAAAGTACTGAGTAAAGTGTCAGAATACTTATGTAAATGTGATAGAATTTGCTATGGGGATGACCAGTGAAATATACCTGCTGGAGCACGTGCTGCGGGTGGGTGCTGCTATGGTGACCAGTGAGCTGAGATAAGGCAGGGTTTACCTAGCAAAGACTTATAGATGACCTGGAGCTAGTGGGTTTGGCGACGGATATGAAGCGAGGGCCAGCCAACGAGTGCATACAGGTCGCAGTGATGGGTAGCATATGGGGCTTTGGTGACAAAACGGATGGCACTGATAGACTGCATCCAATGTTCTGTGTGTTGGAGGCTATTGTGTAAATGACATCGCCTAAGTCAAGGATCGGCAGGATAGTCAGTTTTACTAGGGTATGTTTGGCAGCATGAGTGAAGGATGCTTTGCTGCGAAATAGGATTCTAGATTTAACTTTGGATTGGAGATGCTTAATGTCAGTCTGGAAGGAGAGTTTACAGTCTAACCAGACACCTAGGTATTTGTAGTTGTCCACACATTCTAAGTCGTGATGCTGGACGGGTGGGTAGGTGTGGGCAGCGATGGGTTGAAGAGCATGCATTTAGTTTAGCTTGCATTTAAGAGCAGTTGGAGGCCACAGAAGGAGAGTTGTATGGCATTGAAGCTCGTCTGGAGGTTTGTTAACACAGCGTCCAAAAAAGGGCCAGAAGTATACAGAATGGTGACACCTGTGTAGAGGTGGTTCAGAGAATCACCAGTAGCAAGATCGACATCATTGATGTATATAGAGAAAATAGTCGGCCCGAGGATTGAACCCTGTGGCACACCCATAGAGACTGCCAGAGGAAAACAGGCCGCCCGTAGAAAAATGCTTATTGAAACTCTCAATTAATCGCTGAATTATCTGTTGTGACAGTGTTTCCTAGCCTCAATGCAGTGGGCAGCTGGGAGGAGGTGCTCTTATTCTCCATGGACTTTAATGTCCCAGAACCTTTGGGAGTTAGTGCTATAGGATGCACATGAAAAAGCTAGCCTTAGCATTCCTAACTGCCTGTGTATATTGGTTCCTAACTTCCCTGAAAAGTTACAAATCGCGGGGGCTATTCGATGCTAACGCAGTACCCCACAGGATGTTTTTGTGCTGGTCAAGGGCAGTTAGGTCTGGAGTGAACCAAAAGCTATATCTGTTCCTGGTTCAAATTTTTTTTAATGGGGTATGCTTACTTAAAATGGTGAGGAAGCACTTTTAAAGAATAACCAGGCATCCTCTACTGACGGAATGAGGTCAACATCCTTCCAGGATACCCAGGCCAGGTCGATTAGAAAGCCCTGCTAGCTGAAGTGTTTTAGGGAGCGTTTGACAGTGATGAGGGGTGGTCGCTTGACCGCAGACCCATTACGGACGCAGGCAATGAGGCAGTGATCGCTGAGATCCTGGTTGAAGACAGCAGAGTGTATTTGGAGTGCAGGTTGGCTAGGATGATATCTATGAGGGTGCCCGTGTTTACGGATTTGGGGTTGTACCTGGTGGGTTCATTGATAATTTGTGTGAGATTGAGGGCATCTAGCTTAGCTTGTAGGATGGCCGGGGTGTTAAGGATGTCCCAGTTTAGGTCACCTAACAGCACGAGCTCTGTAGAAAGATGGGGGGCAATCAATTCGCATATGGTGTCCAGAGCACAGCTGGAGCAGGTGGTGGTCTATAGCAAGCGGCAACGGTAAGAGACTTGTTTCTGGAGAGGTGGATTTTTAAAAGTAGAAGCTCATTGTTTGGGCACAGACCTGGATAGTAAGATAACTCCGCAGGCTATCCCTGCAGTAGATTGCAACTCCGCCCCCTTTGGCAGTTCCATCTTGTCAGAAAATGTTATAGTTACGGATGGACATTTCAGGATTTTTGGTGGTCTTCCTAAGCCAGGATTCAGACACGGCTAGGACATCCAGGTTGGCAGAGTGTGTATTGGCAGTGAATAAAACTAACTTAGGGATGAGGCTTCTAATGTTAACATGCATGAAACCAAGGCTTTTACGGTTACAAAAGTCAACAAATGAGAGTGCCTGGGGAATGGGAGTGGAGCTAGGCACAGCAGGGCCTGGATTAACCTCCACATCACCAGAAGAAAAGAGGAGGAGTAGGATAAGTGTACGGCTAAAAGCTAAAAGAACTGGTCGTCTAGTACGTTCAGAACAGAGAGTAAAAGGAGTAGGTTTCTGGGCAAGGTAGAATAGATTCAAGGCATAATGTACAGAAAAAGGGATGGTAAGATGTGAATACAGTGGGGGTAAACCTGTACATAGAGTGAAGATGAGATATATTTCTAGAGACTATCATTTAAACCAGCTGATGTCACCGCATGTGTGGGAGGTGGAACTAAAGTGTTAACGAAGGCATATTGAGCAGGGCTAGAGGCTCTACAGTGAAATAAGGGAATAATTACTAACCAAAACTGCAATGGACAAGGCATTTTGACGTTAGGGAGAGGCATTCGTAGCCGAGTGATCATAGGAGTCCAGTGAGTGGCTTCAGGCAGCTAGCGAGCCGGGGTTAGCAAGCTAGCAGAAGGGCCTTTGAGGGACAACTTCATACACAGGATGAAGTTGAAAAACGTATATAAAAAAAAGGGCAGTCTAAGCATGTTTACTTACCTCCGAAGGTTAAGTTAAGGATTTATAAAGTAAACTGATCCTGGGTCTGTACCTGGAGGACGTAGTCAAGGACGATGTGGCGGAAGCACTTGCGCGTAGCCGTCAGGATGTTGGTGGCCTCCTCTACCTCGTGCTGCTTGTTGCGAGGCGCCTGGGCGTTCTTGTTCAACGCCGCCTCCTTCTCCTCACTCACCTTGTCAAACTGCTTCTTGGCCTCTTTGAACTTCCGCAGGTCCCTAAGGGCGGGAGTTAAAACATAGGTCAGAAATAGGTATGACACTGAGGAAAGCCTCATCTCCGCTAAATGTTTGTCAATTTAGTCAAATTGTACTTCATCCAGGAATATAGCATTGCTTTCTTTCATTCATTCATTCATTGGCATTCAATTGTTTATTTTATTTTTGAGACCTTCTTTGCAGCCATGTTTTGGTTGTACAAGTTAAAAATGGAGAAGGCAATGAGATTCTCTCTGGTTTCACATGGTTCATTTTTTTTTTTCAAATACATTTTTAAAAGCGCAAGTGAGATTCTATGATTCACATGGTTTAATTGGCTGTAATAGCCCAAATACCAGTAACCAAGAAGAAAGGACCAATTGATGCCAATCAGGCGAAAATTAGAAAATGTGTGACATTGAAAAATGTATTAACAAGCGGTCTAGCTACGTAATCATTAGAGGAAAATGTCTATCTTCTATGTCTATAGTATTTTAAAGGAAAGTAACGTCCATAAACATATAATTTCTCTCCCTTCTTGTGAGTCCAAATGAGTCTACCGCCTTCAGAGTGATTGTCATATGCTCGAGTTAAGTACTTGACAAAGCAATTAATGACTATTCGGCTATTAGCCTCACATGCACCCTGAATCATTTGCTAGTGTGTGCAGTGTGAATTGTACATTTAAAATGAATTGGTACAGATATGAGGACACTAGTTACTCTAAACAGAGGAAAAGGTTACTACCTCAACTCAAAATGTTGTTTTTTGGCTTGTACTCAAAATCTTGTTTTTTGGCTTGTACTGCTCGAGTCTGAGTAAAATAAAAGTCACCTTGGACTGCTTAGGAGGAGTGAGTAATTGTTTGGTTAGATAGTTTTGAGTGTTTCTTTAAAAAAAAAGAACCCTGATGTAGGAGTTTTGCCTGTATGTGGTGTGGGCAAAGGCAGGCTTAAACTCTTACGCAAACTCTCTGGGAAAATGACAGAAGCTAATATTCTGAACAAATAACCTAGTATTACACATTGCATCCTGGACTGAGTCTAATCCCATCCTCCATTGTATCGATGTGCTGTCCCTAATCTCTTCATTCATAAGCATGTGATGCTTGTGTGCGTGGGCTTCCTCCTTTTGAGCAGTTGTGCGGTGTGAATAAAATTTAAAAAATGTACACGGCTCAACCATGTCATTTACTTCCTTAGTTATTTTTGACCAAGATCATGATCTATCAGAAACCATTTGTATGTTAAATACAGAGATACTGTTCATAACTTAATGTCCATTGTTATTGTGTACAAGAAGAACACTGAACAGTGATGTGTTGACATACTTATACTTACTCTTTGACAAATGTTAGAAGCTGTGTCTTAATCGATCGCTGGGCCTGGTCAAACAAAATCTATAAGCAGAGAAACAAATGACTGATTAAGTACCTGTCCAACTGAGTAACAGCCGCAACCTTTTCACATTTAATTATTACGAGCTGGAGTGTGTGAAACTCATTTATTTACACGCAAATGGTGTGTGTTCTGCAAGTCAGCACTCCATCGCACCAGGGTGTGTACGCTTTGTGAATTTATAGTTCACAAAGCGTGACAAATAAAATCAGCATTGTTCGGACTGTCCCCCTTCAGACATATTTTAATTCACACCAGCCTATAAGGTTTCAAAACCCAATCAGCTCAATAATGACATGCTGTGACGCAGCTAGTTAGTCAGAGACCACCGACTCATAGAGCTTCCTTCCAAAAACAGACCGTTAGCTAGATTAGCCTCAGACACACCAAAACTGAAGGCCTCACGGTGTTGAACCTGCTGATGCAGGACCAGACAATACGACCAGTGTGATTGGGACAGGAGGGGAGGGCCGTGCTCTGGTGACAAAACAGATTTTTGGCTCTGTGCTTTAAGGATCATGTGCTCGGGGTTTACACTGGAGTAGCAAACTTGGAACAAATCATTCAGCTGATCTCACTGCAGTCTCCAGTGTCGAGTCATGGTCTCAGACCATAGGGTTTAGGCAGTAGGACACTAAGACAGGACCTGGGAGGTCTCTCCAGTGTTAAGTCACCATCTAAAACCTGCTCTGGTGCACCATAGGGTTTAGGGGGAATGGTAGAGAGGGTAGGACATTAACAAGTGTCCTACCACACTTGAAAGAAGAGACTAGGGAGGCATTTAAGCAGACAGGACGTTTGTTCCCTGTTACATGCGGTTAAAAGCTGTGTTTGGAACATGAGATGTTTTTGGTTTTGCAGTTCTGCTTTTCAGCGAGACGAAAGCCAGACTATTTTAAGGTCCCATTCCCTGTCAAAACCACCCACTGGCACTTAACATTGATGGTCTTTGGGTTAGACACACAAGCCAACTGTATATCACAACCACGTTCTGTTTTAAAATCAAATGTCATACCGTGTGATAGTTGATCATCTCCTGCAGACTCTCAGCAAATGTTGTGAGACTGGACTGTGGGAGAAAAAAAAATAGGAGTAACATAAAGATACTAGGTCTGCACGTTAGATACTAGGTCTGCACGTTAGATACTAGGTCTGCACGTTAGATACTAGGTCTGCACGTTAGATACTAGGTCTGCACGTTAGATACTAGGTCTGCACGTTAGATACTAGGTCTGCACGTTAGATACTAGGTCTGCACGTTAGATACTAGGTCTGCACGTTAGATACTAGGTCTGCACGTTAGATACTAGGTCTGCACGTTAGATACTAGGTCTCCAGTCACCCAAGTCATAGACTGTTCTCTCTGCTACCGCACGGCAAGAGGTACCGGAGCTCCATGTTTAGGACCAAAAGGCTCCTTAACAGCTTCTACCCCCCAAACTTCTGAACAGTTAAATCAAATTAATCATTCTACTCACTGTTTATTAATTATGCATAGTCACTTCACCCCTACCTACATGTACAAATTACCTCGACTAACCTGTACCCCCGCACATTGACTCGGTACCGGTACACCCAGTATATAGCCTCATTGTTTTATTGTGTGAATTATTATCTTTTACTTTAGTTTATTTGGTAAACTCATTCTTAAACTGCACTGTTGGTTAAGGGCTTGTAAGTAAGCATTTCACAGTTTTTATTTATTTAACTAAGAACAAATTCTTATTTACATGGACGGCCTATCGGGGAACAGTGGGTTAACTGCCTTGTTCAGGGGCAAAAGGACAGATTTGTACCTTGTCAGCTCGGGGATTCGCTCTAACCATTAGGCTACCTGCTACACTTGTTGTATTCGGCACATGTGACAAATAATGTTAAATATAAAAAAAATCTAAATCAATCTGTATTGTGACGTTAGGTCCAGATACACGGGACAGAACAGCAACGTTAGGTCCAGATACACGGGACAGAACAGCAACGTTAGGTCCAGATACACGGGACAGAACAGCAACGTTAGGTCCAGATACACGGGACAGAACAGCAACGTTAGGTCCAGATACACGGGACAGAACAGCAACGTTAGGTCCAGATACACGGGACAGAACAGCAACGTTAGGTCCAGACAGAACAGCGACGTTAGGTCCAGACAGAACAGCGACGTTAGGTCCAGACAGAACAGCGACGTTAGGTCCAGATACACGGGACAGAACAGCAACGTTAGGTCCAGACAGAACAGCGACGTTAGGTCCAGACAGAACAGCGACGTTAGGTCCAGATACACGGGACAGAACAGCAACGTTAGGTCCAGATACACGGGACAGAACAGCAACGTTAGGTCCAGACAGAACAGCGACGTTAGGTCCAGACAGAACAGCGACGTTAGGTCCAGACAGAACAGCGACGTTAGGTCCAGACAGAACAGCGACGTTAGGTCCAGACAGAACAGCGACGTTAGGTCCAGATACACGGGACAGAACAGCAACGTTAGGTCCAGATACACGGGACAGAACAGCAACGTTAGGTCCAGACAGAACAGCGACGTTAGGTCCAGACAGAACAGCGACGTTAGGTCCAGACAGAACAGCGACGTTAGGTCCAGACAGAACAGCGACGTTAGGTCCAGACAGAACAGCGACGTTAGGTCCAGATACACGGGACAGAACAGCAACGTTAGGTCCAGATACACGGGACAGAACAGCAACGTTAGGTCCAGACAGAACAGCGACGTTAGGTCCAGACAGAACAGCGACGTTAGGGCCAGATACACGGGACAGAACAGCAACGTTAGGTCCAGACAGAACAGCGACGTTAGGTCCAGACAGAACAGCGACGTTAGGTCCAGATACACGGGACAGAACAGCAACGTTAGGTCCAGATACACGGGACAGAACAGCAACGTTAGGTCCAGACAGAACAGCGACGTTAGGTCCAGACAGAACAGCGACGTTAGGTCCAGACAGAACAGCGACGTTAGGTCCAGACAGAACAGCGACGTTAGGTCCAGATACACGGGACAGAACAGCAACGTTAGGTCCAGACAGAACAGCGACGTTAGGTCCAGACAGAACAGCGACGTTAGGTCCAGACAGAACAGCGACGTTAGGGCCAGATACACGGGACAGAACAGCAACGTTAGGTCCAGACAGAACAGCGACGTTAGGTCCAGACAGAACAGCGACGTTAGGTCCAGATACACGGGACAGAACAGCAACGTTAGGTCCAGATACACGGGACAGAATAGCGACGTTAGGTCCAGATACACGGGACAGAACAGCGATGTTAGGTTCAGATACACGGGACAGAACAGCGACGTTAGGTCCAGATACACGGGACAGAACAGCGACGTTAGGTCCAGATACACGGGACAGAACAGTGCTGTGTGAAAACCTTCGTCTAAGACAAATGTATTATCCATGGATAATAGTCCTATTGTATGAAATAGTCTCACACACACACGGCTCCAGGCTGCGACCATTTAGTTGCATTTTGCGACCCTTTGACTTGGCTGCCCTTTCTACATGGTCACTTCACGCCAAAGGTCACTTTTTTTTTCTTTAGGAGGCTAATAACAGGATTTGGTCAAACCATAAATGTGCATTATCCTCACATTTATCCTGTCATTAAAGTCCCGCCCTGCAGCTGTGCCAGTTTCGCTGGACCTACTGCTGTGCTGAGCAAGCCACTTACTCCCTCTCCCCCCAGCACACTGGGAGAATAAAGTGTTTGTCCTGATTGTAGACTAACATTTCGAAATCCAATTGCAGGAGAAACACGCTTGAAAAGAGAGGAGGTTCTCAGCTTTCTGTAGGTATCATTTTTTATTTCTCATTTGTGTTCTATAGCAACTATTTTACAACCAAGATTTTTTGCTATGGCTTTATGAGATATGGAGTGTGCAAAACCCGCATCGGCCATTACGAGTGGCTACAACCGCATCGGCCATTACGAGTGGCTACAACCGCATCGGCCATTACGAGTGGCTACAACCGCATCGGCCATTACGAGTGGCTACAACCGCATCGGCCATTACGAGTGGCTACAACCGCATCGGCCATTACGAGTGGCTACAACCACATCGTTTTATTTAGGACATGGAATTTACCGTTCCTGTATGGATGCGTTGGATTCAAATTATTTCTTGACTACCATCCCAGTAGTCTATTACACGTCTTAATAAAGCACTGTGAATGGCTTAATAAGAAATTACTTGCTTTTTCTATTGAGTGACGTTTCAGATTTCTTTCCTGGTGTGACCAAATCATGGGCCGGTGCCACCAACTGTAAAATGAAGTGGCACCAGTGGACATTTAGTCAAGCCCTGACACACAACACACTTATGAACGACGGGGTATAAACACTGAATTCCAGACTAGTAGAACCTCCGGAGGGTGACTGAGGTATGGGTAAGAGGAAATCCACGAGTGTAGAGCTATGCTGCTTTAGGTCATTGGAACCTTGAGCAACAATTGTGCATTCAGGGAGAATTCTTCAGCCAGGGCATTCTTTCAGAAAAATGCACTATGGCTGAACTTCAGACCCAGGGGAGAAGCTGTAAAGGAAAGTGACACAAAAAAGGAACAGAAATGCAGAACCCTCAATGCAGAAATGTCTGAGAAGATAACAGAGGAGTCCCAGTAAAGAGAGTCGAGGGAACTGGCGGTTGTCTAACAGTATGAACAGACAGTTCGGACTTGAGAATCTCAAGCTAAGTTAACATAGGTCTTTTACCTCAATGACTTCATCTTTGGTGGAGCTCGCAGCGAGCTCGCGGATTCCATTGACAAACTGTTTGTTTGCCGTGTTGTAAGCCTTGCCGGCGTCGATCATCCCGATGCATAGCTTCACCAGCTAGAGGTGAGAGAACGAGAGAGAGAGAAAGGGAGAGGGATGACAGAAGTCAGTAATGGATGAAATAGCGCTTGCTTTCCACGCTGGCCCTTTGGAACACTTGTCCATGTTCAAACACTGGAAGTTTGATAAATAAACAACTTGGAGAAAGGATGATAATCTAACATTAAATCCACCAGAAATATACTTTTTATTTTATATAATCCTTGAGAACTATCAATCACCAAAATAAAATCTAGACAGTCAGGAAGAATAAGAAAAATACTAATAATAATATTCAGCAGTATATTGTTATGTTTGAGCAGAACAACACAGCATTAGCCATGGCAAAATGCATAGAATTGCATTAGCTTTGGCTCACAAAACTACCTCCAATTTCCTTCATACTTGACACAGAGACAAATGGTATCCACGACTTCATCTGAGTCTCTGGGGAAGTAGACCAAGGGCCCCATTGTTAAAATACCGAAGGATCCCTTAAAAACGGCAACATTCTCTCAGCGGCATGACAAAATGTGTAGAATAAAGGAAATTAGCTTTAAAGCCGCAAAAAAAGGTCTCAGCTCCATGGATTCATTTGTAGAATCGCAAGAAAATTGCTAAAATGTCTATACACCGCCAACGATGAGGGGCCTCTAAAATGTTCTCAAATTCACACACCAATGGGCCGACCACGGCCACAGCCACCACCTAAGCCCCTTTTTGAGCCAGAAAAAAAAAATGGTTGCATTTCCCTCCCAAGAAAGCTGCGCACTTCCGTGTAACACGGAACCCAAACTGGCTGCGTGCGCCATCATGCATATATTTACTTTGCCCCCCCACACCAAACGCGATCACGACACGCAGGTTAAAATATCAAAACAAACTCGGAACCCGTTACATTAATTTGGGGACAGGTCGAAAAGCATTAAACATGTATGGCAATTTCGCTAGCTAGCGTGCAATTGCTAGCTAATTTGTCCTATTTAGATAGCTTGCTGTTGCTAACTAATTTGTCCTGGGATATAAACATCGAGTTGTTATTTTACCTGAAATGCACAAGGTCCTCTACTCCGACAATTAATCCACACATAAAATGGTCAACCGAATAATTTCTAGTCATCTCTCCTCCTTCCAGGCTTTTTCATCTTAGAACTTATATGGTGATTGGCATCTAAACTTTCATAGTATTTCACATACGACGACCGACAACAAAGTTAGTCTTTCAATCAGGGTACCTGATTCTATAAACCAATGAGGAGATGAGAGAGGCAGGACTTGCAGCGCGATCTGCGTCAGAAATAGAAATTACTTATATTTTAGCCCTTAGCAACGCAGACGCTCGTTGACGCACGCAAGCAGTGTGGGTGCAATAATTGAATAACATAGATTCCTACATTTATTTTGCGACGCGGGCGGTGTAGTCAGGGCATTCGTGCCATCATTGACTGCTACCTCCTAGATACTTCAATGTTTGTCCTGCAGCAGATTCAATCTTGAATAAAAAATGTAAATAAATAATAATAATAGCCACTGATTTCCTTGATTGTATGACTGGTCATTCAACGTTATTATCTGTAGTTTATATTCTTTACACCCAAGGGGAATTAATATTGTCCCAATGAAACCTGTTGCTTTAAGATTCAACTTGGTTGTGTGGGTAGCTCTTTTTCTCAATGGCAAGGCCTAGTTTCTAAGAAAAGCCTGAACTTTAGCATCCTCTTCCAGGCACACCCCTCCATCCCTCACCCTGCAGTCACACCACGACTCCTGGAGCAGATCCTTCCTCTGCAGAGCAACAGGGAAGTGACCCCAGGGTATGGTATGAGGTGGGGGAGACACCAATAACAATGCAGTCCGCAATCACTGGAGATATAGGAAGTGAGTAAACTTGCAAGCAATAAGTAAAATCCCACCTCTTCCACCAACAAAACATTTTGTTTTTTAAAGAAAAATGCTCCAGTGACTGGCTGCAGGGTCTTTATAGAACTACAAGTGGGATTTCATCACACTCCTTATGTACCCATCTTTCCAGATTGAGACTCTCGTTCCCTCAATCCAGGTCAACTCGTACTGATCTCAGGCCAGTTAAAGGGGACCAGGACACTCCAGGTCAACTCGTACTGATCTCAGGCCAGTTATAAAAAGGGACCGGGACACCGGGTCGCTCCAGGTCAACTCGTACTGATCTCAGGCCAGTTAAAGGGGACCGGGACACTCCAGGTCAACTCGTACTGATCTCAGGCCAGTTAAAGGGGACCGGGACACTCCAGGTCAACTCGTACTGATCTCAGGCCAGTTATAAAAAGGGACCGGGACACCGGGTCGCTCCAGGTCAACTCGTACTGATCTCAGGCCAGTTAAAGGGGACCGGGATACAGGGTTACTATGACGAGGGAGGGGTTCATCTACACAAACAGCAGGAGTTCCATCACTGTGTTCATCCAAGCCCAAATCTGGACCATATGGACTCACCTTGTCGAGTTTGGACTCCAACTCTCCAACATCCCCTTCCACCTCCTCTATAGTGGCCCTGTGAGGAGAAAAACAGCATTACAGTTACTCTACTTGTAGAAGGGGGGGGGGGGGGGGGGGGTTCATTTCAACTGAACAGTCAATGATTTATTTTAAAGGATACAAGGGAAAATGGACAGTTGATACACTGCTTTGTACTGGAAGGTGAGTCATTCAACTGAAATGAGCATTCCACGTGATGTTGGTGCTGTGTGTAGGGTTGACGCAGAAAGGAAGCAAAAAGCGGAGGGAAAAGGGAACACACCCCACGAGGGGCCAGATTGAGAGATGACACATTGGGTAACGCCATGGGCCTAAATCTGCCACTTTGTTCCAACTAAAACGTGGCAAAGCACATTTTGGTCTTCCCAGGAACAACACCCTTGGAGCAGCAGCAAGCCACTGGAGAGGAAGAGGAAACTGGAATAACAATTTCAAGAAGTCACTTTAGAACAGAGGTCATCAACCTTTTTGAATCGAGATCACGGAGTCAAAATTGACAGCCATGTTTTTTTTTTCCATGACAAAAAAGATATATATATATATATTTTTTTTTAAGACTATGCAACATTAACCAATTAAAAACAGTTCTGTAGTAATGAGGTTTGTGCAGGTGGGGGCAGTAGGGGCAAAACAGCATCGCATATTGGTTTTGCTTGAATTGCCCTGCCAATGCTTTGTTGTTCTTCACAGCACTGGTAATAGATCAGTTGTATTACATGTGAGGCACAGCTCAGTGAGCATACATTTAAAAATAGGTTTTATTTTTATGGCTCTGGGCTGATGGAGCCTGCATCTGATGGTCAGTCTCAGCGGAGGGAGAGAGCAGCAGACTAAGGGTCCACCTCTCAAAACTCACTCCGCTCTCTAGTTCCTCTGCCGACACAAAAGGAACACCGTTCCAGCTGATGGAAAAACTCAAGTCGCACCACATTAATTCTGCCTCATGCACAAAATCATGTTACTGATACGACCAGAGAAAGGGACATTTTCTTTGATAAAAAGCAAGCCGCTAATAACAAAGCAAGCTTATCGATAAACCTTTGTAGTCATTCATTACAGCTGCAGTGCTGGTTGTAGCGTGAGTGGAAGTAGGAGAACATGCATTTTATGACTTATAAAAAAAAAAAGTATTGAACAGAAAGTAGGGCTGTCCAACAGCAACATCTTAATCTACCGAGAGTCGTCTGTTCTTTCGACCAATTGATTTTCCCATAGACACATCCTGTGTGTTTTAATCAACTACATGCACTGAGCTTGTCAGATGTTAAGCGCACTGTTTAAAAAAAATACACACACAAATGACTAGATGGTGTCCGACTGCAATTGATTTGATTGTGCAAACGGGATCAGACTTGCTACACTGTGTTCAAAAAAATTATAGCATGTGCGACTAGCATTCGTTGTCGCTCTCGCCTCCCTGCTGCAGCAACAGTGCTAATCACGCTGTCCGTGTTAATGACGCTCCAACATAATTACAGGCATTTCTGACTGAAAGGTTCTATAACCGAAATCCCTCATTTGTTTAGGAAATACATTCCCTCAACATTTGCTCTATTTGCGTGACACATTGACGTGACCAGCAGGGCCTGCCCTTTGGCAGCGTACCGTAACGGATGCAGACGACGTGACAAATACATTCAAAAAAACGGGGGAATGTTTGGTTGCTCAGGAGGTAAAGGGAAAGTCAGATGTGTGGAATAAATTTGACTAGTTGTGGAAAATACTGGAGATAAAGAAAAGTAAGTTAAGGAGCAAGTGTTGTGTGCTGTTAGATTACAATATAATTACTCTGACCATTTGGAACAATGTAAAAAAAATTATAATAATTATAAGCGTACCAGAGAGTTGGTTGGAATAAATTTGTATTGTTTTACGCTAAATATTCAATGGTTGCTTTGATGTTTTATTTTATAACTAAAATGCTTGATTGCATTACAAATCATGAATGGCTTGCATGCCATGTGATGACGAACGAATAGATGATTCAGTAACCTATAATAAAGCATTGAAACACACAGATACAGTGCCTTGCGAAAGTATTCGGCCCCCTTGAACTTTGCGACCTTTTGCCACATTTCAGACTTCAAACATAAAGATATAAAACTGTATTTTTTTGTGAAGAAACAACAACAAGTGGGACACAATCATGAAGTGGAACGACATTTATTTGATATTTCAAACTTTTTTAACAAATCAAAAACTGAAAAATTGGGCGTGCAAAATTATTCAGCCCCCTTAAGTTAATACTTTGTAGCGCCACCTTTTGCTGCGATTACAGCTGTAAGTCGCTTGGGGTATGTCTCTATCAGGTTTGCACATCGAGAGACTGACATTTTTTCCCATTCCTCCTTGCAAAACAGCTCGAGCTCAGTGAGGTTGGATGGAGAGCATTTGTGAACAGCAGTTTTCAGTTCTTTCCACAGATTCTCGATTGGATTCAGGTCTGGACTTTGACTTGGCCATTCTAACACCTGGATATGTTTATTTTTGAACCATTCCATTGTAGATTTTGCTTTATGTTTTGGATCATTGTCTTGTTGGAAGACAAATCTCCGTCCCAGTCTCAGGTCTTTTGCAGACTCCATCAGGTTTTCTTCCAGAATGGTCCTGTATTTTGCCTCCATCCATCTTCCCATCAATTTTAACCATCTTCCCTGTCCCTGCTGAAGAAAAGCAGGCCCAAACCATGATGCTGCCACCACCATGTTTGACAGTGGGGATGGTGTGGTCAGGGTGATGAGCTGTGTTGCTTTTACGCCAAACATAACGTTTTGCATTGTTGCCAAAAAGTTCAATTTTGGTTTCATCTGACCAGAGCACCTTCTTCCACATGTTTGGTGTGTCTCCCAGGTGGCTTGTGGCAAACTTTAAACTACACTTTTTATGGATATCTTTAAGAAATGGCTTTCTTCTTGCCACTCTTCCATAAAGGCCAGATTTGTGAAATATACGACTGATTGTTGTCCTATGGACAGAGTCTCCCACCTCAGCTGTAGATCTCTGCAGTTCATCCAGAGTGATCATGGGCCTCTTGGCTGCATCTCTGATCAGTCTTCTCCTTGTATGAGCTGAAAGTTTAGAGGGACGGCCAGGTCTTGGTAGATTTGCAGTGGTCTGATACTCCTTCCATTTCAATATTATCGCTTGCACAGTGCTCCTTGGAATGTTTAAAGCTTGGGAAATATTTTTGTATCCAAATCCGGCTTTAAACTTCTTCACAACAGTATCTCGGACCTGCCTGGTGTGTTCCTTGTTCTTCATGATGCTCTCTGCGCTTTTAACGGACTTCTGAGACTATCACAGTGCAGGTGCATTTATACGGAGACTTGATTACACACAGGTGGATTGTATTTATCATCATTAGTCATTTAGGTCAACATTGGATCATTCAGAGATCCTCACTGAACTTCTGGAGAGAGTTTGCTGCACTGAAAGTAAAGGGGCTGAATAATTTTGCACACCCAATTTTTCAGTTTTTGATTTGTTAAAAAAGTTTGAAATATCCAATAAATGTCGTTCCACTTCATGATTGTGTCCCACTTGTTGTTGATTCTTCACAAAAAAAACTGTTTTATATCTTTATGTTTGAAGCCTGAAATGTGGCAAAAGGTCGCAAAGTTCAAGGGGGCCGAATACTTTCGCAAGGCACTGTATAATTTAGCTACGGTATGAAGACTAAACAGGATGCAGTCTTAGGCATACAGCTCAATAGTGGTTGTACAAGACTACTATACATAGCCTAGTAATGATGATATTACTTATTATAATGATGATTACAATAACAATGGTAATAACAATAAGGAGATCAAGGAAAATAAGTTATTATTTTTTGAGAATTTAGAACAGTGTAAACATTAAAATGATATAAGTAATACCAGAGAGGATGTTCTAAAGACGAAAAAAAAAAAAAGTCAAACCTTTATTACAGCAAAGATGAAAAAACAGAAGAATTTGTGAAATCGTTTATCCGTGTGGTTCCATGTGGTTACGTGAAGCTTGGTGCTCACTGAATCACAAGCAGGATCCGTCTTATTTATATATGGCTGATTTCTAAAACCAGGGCTGTTAAATAAGATTGTTGTCATATGTTGACTGTTTTGCTAGCACAGACTGGAACATGTTACGGGATTCTTCCGATGGCATTGAGGAGTACACCACATCAGTCACTGGCTTTATCAAGTGCATCGAGGATGTCGTCCCACAGTGACTGTATGTACATACCCCAACCAGAAGCCATGGATTACAGGCAACATTCGCACTGAGCTAAAGGGTAGAGCTGCCGCTTTCAAGATGCGGGACTCCAACCCGGAAGCTTACAAGAAATCCTGCTATGCCCTGCGACGAACCATCAAACAGGCAAAGCGTCAATACAGGGCTAAGATTGAATCATACAACACCGGCTACGACGCTCGTCTTATGTGGCAGGGCTTGCAAACTATTACAGACTACAAAGGGAAGCACAGCCGCGAGCTGCCCAGTGAAACGAGCCTACCAGACGAGCTAAATCACGTCTATGCTCGCTTTAAAGCCTATACCCCCTCAGGAAACTAAAAATATTTGGCATGGGTCCTGAGATCCTCAAAAGGTTCTACAGCTGCAACATCGAGAGCATCCTGAATGGTTGCATCACTGCCTGGTACGGCAATTGCTCGGCCTCCGACCGCAAGGCACTAGAGGGTAGTGCTGACGGCCCAGTACATCACTGGGGCTAAGCTTCCTGCCATCCAGGACCTCTACACCAGGCAGTGTCAGAGGGAGGCCCTAAACATTATCAAAGACCCCAGTCAGAGACTGTTCTCTCTACTACCGCATGGCAAGCGGTACCATAGTGCCAAGTCTAGGACAAAAAGACTTCTCAACATTCTTTACTTACCGATTGTTCACCTAATACCTTTTTTGCACTATTGGTTAGAGCCTGTAAGTTAGCATTTCACTGTAAGGTAATCAGCGCACATGACAAATAAAATCAATAAAATACGTAACCCAGACATTCTGCAATCCAGCTAAATATTAGGGCTGGGAATTTCCAGGGACCTACGATACGATCACGATACTTAGGTGCCAATAGGATAGGTATTGCGATTCTATAGTGATTTTATTGCAATTCGATGTTCCAAAACATATTGCTCACCATATATCGCTGCAGAGGGAAGAGAACATAAGAAAACGAGTTGCTCAGTCATGGAAATAGAAGGGTTGATAACAAATGGGCTTTGTTATGAAAGAACAAATACCGGCGTTTTGGTGCAGGTACAGCAAACTAGCTCAATAATCATATCCCGATATTAAACTGTATTGATCCCCCTCACGCCTAAATATCAATTATGTAGGCGCATCCTATTTCAATTTGGCACAAACAGTGCCAAATACAGAGCATTCATAAAGTACAGTGCGTTCATAAGGTATTCAGACCCCTCGACTTCTTCCACATTTTGTAACAATAGAGCCTTATTCTAAAATTGATTAAAATTGTTTTTCCCCCCTCAATCTACAAACAATACCCCATAATGACCAAGCAAAACTGGGATTTGACATTTTTAGCAAATGTATGAAAATTAATTGACGTACCTGCATATGCAATGCATACATAAATGTTTACACATTTCTAAAAGTGTGTATGCATGTCTAAAAACCTGTTTTCACTGATATTACGGGGTATTGTGTGTAGATTGATGAAAACAAAATATATTTCAGAATGACGCTGTAATGTAACAAAATGTGGACAATGTCAAGGGGTCTGAATACTTTCTGAATACACTGTAAATGAATGAGTGCACAGTTAGTCTGGGATATTCCTCCGTACTGCAAACACATACTGCAGTGAAAGCTTATCTCGTTTCCTCCAAACATCCCTAGCGTCGTTCCTCATCGGGATAGCGGTAGGGATCACGGTAGGGATCAGCGAGTCTGAATAAGCGCGTGGTAGTGGCGATTGGGAAAGTTGGAATGATCCCCTTTGGGTTTGATGCGACGTCATTGGGGTTGAATGGTGCATCCGGCGTAATCAAATGAAGACAGTGTAGCAGGGGGGGGGGGGGGGGGGGGGACCAGGCGGAAGAGCCCATCCAAAACCCCTACAGCTGTTTCTATGACTGCCACGTCCCGCCACAGCATCTGGCAGCGGAGTGTGAATAACAAAATTAAAACATGTTGCCGTCGACTCCCAGAGCAGTGAGAAGATGTTTTTCGAAAGATCATCCCAATTCAGCCCTTAAAGACTACTCCGTCCGCCTGTCCTTGTCTGTGTGTATGGGAGATGTGCAGACAGACGCTTTCCCTTGATACTAAGTTGTCAGAATGGAGTCAAAGAAATGGTTGTTTGGCTACTGGCATAACATGGAGCTGAACAACTTATCAACACACCTACACCGAACTAACAAACAATAGGAAGTAGTAAAAGCCTATTTACAGACACCACGCATCCTCACAGTCTGACAGCAATCCAAATGAGAACTGTTAAATCAGGAGCTGGCTGAAGCCAAAAGAGCTATGACTCGAGCCACCCAGTATATTTCAGACAAGAAGCCAAGTCATACAATAGGCCACATTCCTTTGTTTCACAATTCCGCTGGGCAGTTCTAGGTTGATATGAGCTGCCACTGATTACTACTTGCAATGTGCAATATAGACACGTCAAAGACAATAATGGTAGACTGCACACTCCAGCTGCTGAAGCAGTTGATTCCACCCCAACTGCACAAAATACCACTTACTTTGCATTGGATAATCCCCCCCCCCCCCCCCCTTCAGTTAAAAAAATAAAAAATAGATTGGGACTAAATGAAATAAACAAAATGGATTCAACCGCTTAAAATGATCCCTGTGCTCTCCACAATAACAGAGCACTGTTAAATCAAAATGGCTGTGTCTGGGTGGCCACAGACAAATGCCATTTCATTGATTTATCATTCATAATAAAAAGGTTAAACTGGATCACTATGCCTCCTGGAAAATATCAATGGACGATGACTAGGGTATAAATCACAAATGTAACATTGCGATGACAACACTAACTCAACTAACAATATCCAACCTGATTCAACTTTAAGGACAGACTTAAAAAAGGTTAGGCCCAACTTCAAATCCCCCTGGGAATAACGTAGCACTAGGGCTAATTCCTTTGAAAAATCCCAATAACTCCTATCAAACCCAAATCTAAATGAATTGGCCCACTTTCCTGCTCTCTATAGCCAAGAGAAAATGAATGTTTTCTTTTAATATGAAACTGTGCCTCGGGGGAGAACTGGTGAAAGTGCTGAGGAGTGATTCCGGCTAACAAAATCTAGAACGTAGCCTCAGTCACAGCCTGGGAGCGAGTCCATTGTATGTCTGTATAATGAGCAGAGAGCAAGAGTCACACTAATGAGGGAAGTTCCGAGACAAAGGCAGCGCTTTAGACCAGGAATTCACAGACACATCAAAAGCTATAAATAACACAGGCCCAGCTATCAGTACTGCTAAATACCACAAATGCTACCGCTAATGTGGCTGCCAATATCGCCGCTACCACTATTTGTCACATACACATGGTTAGCAGATGTTAGTGTGAGTGTAGCGAAATGCTTGTGCTTCTAGTTCCGACAATGCAGTAATAACCAACAAGTAATCTAGCTAACAATTCCAAAACTACTACCTTATAGACACAAGTGTAAGGGGATAAAGAATATGTACATAAGATATATGAATGAGTGATGGTACAGAGCGGCATAGGCAAGATACAGTAGATGGTATTGAGTGCAGTATATACATATGAGATGAGTATGTAAACAAAGTGGCATAGTTAGTGGCTAGTGATACATGTATTACATAAAGATGCAGTAGATGATATAGAGTACAGTATATACGTATACATATGAGATGAATAATGTAGGGTATGTAAACATTATATTAGGTAGCATTGTTTAAAGTGGCTAGTGATATATTTTACATCATTTCCCATCAATTCCCATTATTAAAGTGGCTGAAGTTGAGTCAGTGTGTTGGCAGCTGCCACTCAATGTTAGTGGTGGCTGTTTAACAGTCTGATGGCCTTGAGATAGAAGCTCTTTTTCAGTCTCTCGGTCCCAGCTTTGATGCACCTGTACTGACCTCGCCTTCTGGATGATAGCGGGGTGAACAGGCAGTGGCTCGGGTGGTTGTTGTCCTTGATGATCTTTATGGCCTTCCTGTGACATCGGGTGGTGTAGGTGTCCTGGAGGGCAGGTAGTTTGCCCCCGGTGATGCGTTGTGCAGGCCTCACTACCCTCTGGAGAGCCTTACGGTTGTGGGCGGAGCAGTTGCCGTACCAGGCGGTGATACAGCCCGACAGGATGCTCTCGATTGTGCATCTGTAGAAGTTTGTGAGTGCTTTTGGTGACAAGCCGAATTTCTTCAGCCTCCTGAGGTTGAAGATCTGCGCCTTCTTCACGATGCTGTCTGTGTGGGTGGACCAATTCAGTTTGTCTGTGATGTGTACGCCGAGGAACTTAAAACTTACTACCCTCTCCACTACTGTTCCATCGATGTGGATAGGGGGGTGTTCCCTCTGCTGTTTCCTGAAGTCCACAATCATCTCCTTAGTTTTGTTGACGTTGAGTGTGAGGTTATTTTCCTGACACCACACTCCGAGGGCCCTCACCTCCTCCCTGTAGGCCGTCTCGTCGTTGTTGGTAATCAAGCCTACCACTGTTGAAACTTGATGATTGAGTTGGAGGCGTGCGTGGCCACGCAGTCGTGGGTGAACAGGGAGTACAGGAGAGGGCTCAGAACGCACCCTTGTGGGGCCCCAGTGTTGAGGATCAGCGGGGTGGAGATGTTGTTGCCTACCCTCACCACTTGGGGGCGGCCCGTCAGGAAGTCCAGTACCCAGTTGCACAGGGCGGGGTCGAGACCCAGGGTCTCGAGCTTGATGACAAGCTTGGAGGGCACTATGGTGTTAAATGCCGAGCTGTAGTCGATGAACAGCATTCTCACATAGGTATTCCTCTTGTCCAGATGGGTTAGGGCAGTGTGCAGTGTGGTTGAGATTGCATCGTCTGTGGACCTATTTGGGCGGTAAGCAAATTGGAGTGGGTCTAGGGTGTCAGGTAGGGTAGAGGTGATATGGTCCTTGACTAGTCTCTCAAAGCACTTCATGATGACAGAAGTGAGTGCTACGGGGCGGTAGTCGTTTAGCTCAGTTACCTTAGCTTTCTTGGGAACAGGAACAATGGTGGCCCTCTTGAAGCATGTGGGAACAACAGACTGGGATAGGGATTGATTGAATATGTCCGTAAACACACCAGCCAGCTGGTCTGCGCATGTTCTGAGGGCGCGGCTGGGGATGCCGTCTGGGCCTGCAGCCTTGCGAGGGTTGACCGCTACCGTTGCTGCCGCTACCGCTACCGTTGCTGCCGCTACCGTTGCTGCCGCTACCGTTGCTGCCGCTACCGCTGCTGCCGCTACCGCTGCTGCCGCTACCGCTGCTGCCGCTACCGTTGCTGCCGCTACCGCTGCTGCCGCTACCGTTGCTGCCGCTACCGCTACCGTTGCTGCCGCTACCACTAACGTTGCTGCCGCTACCACTAATGCTGCTGCTGCTACCACTACCACTAACGTTGCTGGCGCTACCACTAACGTTGCTGGCGCTACCACTAATGTTGCTGGCGCTACCACTAATGTTGCTGCCAGGTCATCTGATGCAGCCATGCTGGTTAAGTGTGCCTTTAATTCTAAATAAATCACTGACAGTGTCACCAGCAAAACACCCCCACACCATCACACCACCTCCTCCATGCTTCACGGTGGGAACCACAAGCGGAGATCATCCGTTCACCTACTCTGCGTCTCACAAAGACACAGCAGTTGGAACCAAAAATCTCAAATTTGGACTCATCAGACCAAAGGACAGATTTCCACCGGTCTAATGGCCATTGCTCATGTTTCTTGGCCCAAGCAAGTCTCTTCTTATTGGTGTCCTTTGGTAGTCATTTCTTTGCAGCAATTCGACCATGAAGGCCTGATTCACACAGTCTCCTCTGAACAGCTGATGTTGAGATGTGTCTGTTACTTGAACTCTGTGAAGCATTTATTTAGGCTGCAATCTGAGGTGCAGTTAACTCTAATGAACTTCTCCTCTGTAATAGAGGTTACTGATGGTTTTTGCAAATGCACTTGAAGAAACTTTCAAAGTTCTTGACACTTTCTGCATCGACTGAAATTCATGTCTTAAAGTAATGATGGACTGTTGTTTCTCTTTGCTGAGTTGAGCTGTTCTCAGGAAAATATTATGGACCATCTTCTGTATACCACCCCTACCGTGTCACAACACAACTGGTTGGCTTAAATGCATTAAGAAGGAATGAAATTCCAGAAATTAACTTTTAACAAGGCACACCAGTTAATTGAAATGCATTCCATGTGACTACTTCATGAAACTGGGGTTGAGAGAATGCCAAGAGTGTGCAAAGCTGTCATCAAGGCAAAGGGTGGCTAATTTGAATAATCTAAAATATATTGTGATTCGTTGAAAAACTTTTTTGGGTTGCTACATGATTCCATAGGTCTTATTTCTTAGTTTGTCTTCACTATTATTCTACAACATAGAAAATAGTAAAAAGAAAAGAAAATGTGGAAATTGAGCAAGATGAGGAGACTAGACTGCTTGGAGTAACCCTGGATTGTCATGGTCAAAACATATTGATACAACAGTAGCTAAGATGGGGAGAAGTCTTTCCATAATAAAGCATTGCTCTGCATTCTGAACACGATCAACAAGTCAGGTCCTACAGCCTGAGATTGACTTCATCCCCACCTGTATTTATGAGGGGTCTTGAGATGTTGAATGCACCGAGCTGTCTGTTTGAACTACTGGCACACAGCTCGGACACCCCATGCACACCCCACAAGAGCTCTCTTCACAGTCCAAGTCCAGAACAGACTATGGGAGGCGCACAGTACTACATATACCCATGACTATGGAACCCTATTCCACAGATGCAAGCAGTAGAATCAGAAATAATAATAATAACAAAAATACACCTTATGGAACAGAAGGGAGATATGCATACAAACACAATAAAATATGCACTACACACACATGGATGTTGTGTTGTAGATATGTGGTAGTAGAGTAGGGGCCTGAGGGAACAGTGTGTTGTGAATATATTGCTGGACCCCAGAATGAGTAGCTGCTGCCTTTACAAGAACTAATGGGGATCCACAGTAAATACAAATCTCTGCAGCACTCCACAAAATCAGGCCTTTATGGTAGAGTGGTCAGACGCCACTCCTCAGTAAAAGACACATGGCAAACTCCAGGCTGTCAAAAGGCAACTAAAGGACTCTCAGACCATGAGAAACAAGATTCTTGTGTCTGTTGAAACCAAGATAGAACACTTTGGCCTGAATTTCAAGCATCACGTCTGGAGGAAACCTGGCACCATCTTTACGGTGAAACATGGTGGTGGCAGCATCATGCTGTGGGGATGTTTTTCAGCAGCAGGGACTGGCATACTAGTCAGCATCAAGGCGAAGATTAACGGAGCAAAGTTCAGAGAGATCCTTGATGACAACCTGCTCCAGAGTGCTCAGGAACACCGACTGGAGCAAAGGTTCACCTTCCAACAGGACAACAATACTAAGCACACAGCCAAGACAACGCAGGAGTGGCTTCAGGAGAAGTCTCTGAATGTATTTATTTGACCTTTATTTAACAAGGCAAGTCAGTTAAGAACAAATTCTTATTTTCATGTCCTTTAGTGGCCCAGACAGAGCCCAGACTTAAACCCAATCTAACATCTCAGGGGAGACACGAAAATAGCTGAGCAGTGACGCTCCCAATCCAACATGACAGAGCTTGAGAGGATCTGCAGAGAAGAGTGGGAGAAACTCCACAAATACAGGTGTGCCAAGCTTGTAGCGTCAAACCCAAGACGACTTGAGGCCGTCACCGCTGCTTCAACAAAGGGTCTGAATACTTACGTAAATGTGAATTCAGTTTCTTATTTGTAATACATCTGCAGACACTATAATAGAAACTATTTAATCCTTTTTAGAATAAATTGTGGAGAAAAAAAAAAATCAAGGGGTATGAATACTTTGACAGCATTTCCCAACATTAAAACGCATTGGTAAAGTTCCAGACACAGTACTCCGGTCTGCAGCACTAGAGTTTAAATAGGATGCACGTCAAAGAAAACTGGCGTCGATGCAGAACAAAGAAATTGGACGCTCACTTGAAGAATATTGTTCATTCATAAAAGGCTCCTACAGTAGCAGAATGATTGTATCTTGCGCCAACACATCTTAAATTGTTATAATACATTGGTTATTACCACATCCTTTCATAATGGCTTAAAAAAAAAAAATGTAATCCAGCTTCCATCCGAGCAGCACCAGAACTCACACTGAGCTGTGATAAAAGCAACATTATGGAGGAGATAGAGGTGTCCCGTCTTCCTCTCACAGGGATCCTGGCCAAAATGCAGGTATCTGCGTCTCTCCATCTAATAATAAAGACGGCTAGCTGCCAAAAAGGCAGGCAGGGAGTCATCTGGTCTACTTCCATTTCACAATCCACGTCTGACCGGCAAGACCTGCACACTCAGTAACCTCTTCATTTGAGTCCGTGTGAAAGTATGTGAATACAGATTTCCCTCTCAGAAAAAGCCAGACAACAGAACAATTGTTAATAGCCCTTTATTGCGGTATGAAAATTCAAAAATTGACAGAGGAACTGTGTTTCGTGCAGTTCGGGTGCGAGTGAGATTCAGACTGGTGTGTGGCATGACGGAGGCTGAAACAGGTCCATGAAGACTCATTTCAGTCAGGTCTGGGGAAACCACAGCAACGACAGAGAGGAAGCCGTCTAGGCCACGAGGTAGACGTAGACTCAAGGCACTGGTCCAAGAATGTTTTGGGTTTGGCTGCTGTAGTTTAGATTCAGTTTATCAGGGGAGAGAAAGCTGATCCTAGATCGATGTTTGGGGGAGCTTTGACATCAACAGGGCACATATGTCAAATCAAATCAAATTTATTTATATAGCCCTTCGTACATCAGCTGATATCTCAAAGTGCTGTACAGAAACCCAGCCTAAAAACCCCAAACAGCAAGCAATGCAGGTGTAGAAGCACGGTGGCTAGGAAAAACTCCCTAGAAAGGCCAATACCTAGGAAGAAACCTAGAGAGGAACCAGGCTATGTGGGGTGGCCAGTCCTCTTCTGGCTGTGCCGGGTGGAGATTATAACAGAACATGGCCAAGATGTTCAAATGTTCATAAATGACCAGCATGGTGGAATAATAATAAGGCAGAACAGTTGAAACTAGAGCAGCAGCACAGTCAGGTGGAAGTTGAAACTGGAGCAGCAGCATGGCCAGGTGGACTGGGGACAGCAAGGAGTCATCATGTCAGGTAGTCCTGGGGCATGGTCCTAGGGCTCAGGTCAGTTGAAACTGGAGCAGCAGCATGGCCAGGTGGACTGGGGACAGCAAGGAATATATGTAAGTCCAACTTCATCTGTACCAAGTCTCTCATATAAATATAGCACCCCTTTTTAGGCCAAACCACTCAAAGTCGCCCAGGCTGACACACACAATCGGCTATACCATTTCACAATGCAGAGCTACAAGTGGGAGGGTGTGGACAGGCTTGTCAAGACAGAGAGTAGTGGGGAGTCTGTTTAGCCTACATTCAGCCAACCTTCTCACCCATGCCCACACCACAAAGACAATCAAATGGCCATAATAGAGGTTCTGGAGCACTGGTTTTGACCTGTATTGATTCTAAAAACAGACGTAAATGAACTCCCTCCCAATGACTCATTGAGCGTTGCCTGTGTAAACCTCTGGCTACTTAGAGGAGGTTTGCTGGCTGTGAGCCAAGAGGGGTTTGTGTGGTAGGCTTAAGAGCGGGAGTGAGGTATTTAAAACAGGTTAGTCACACTATTGGGTTGCAAATTTCTGGGAACTCTCTATAAATTCCCTGGTGTACCCTAGAATCAGGAGAGAATAAGCAGAAAATCTAGAATCCTCCAACCAGGATTTCTGGAAAACAAGGGAATTTATTGAAAGTTCCAGGAATTGTAATCCCCGTAACACCTCCCAAATCAAAAGCAGTGTCTCACAGCCTCTTCCTGACAACTTTTGAGGACGTCGATATCATATAGGTTCCTACGAGACAAGCAGGAAGTGTGGTTTGAGAGGGACAGGATGACAGTCCCAACGATTGATACTTCTACTTCATACTTCTCTGTGACTCTAGATGGAAAAATTAAAGACCGGGGTCGAGCCCCTGTGCTGTGGCATATATCCTGTAATTGTTAGAGAACGGGGATGTTGGAAGGGGGGGGGTCCGCTGGGTTAAGAACCCACCATTACACACAAACTCTAAGGAATAACAAACAAGATCAAATCCTTGGTGCTAATATTCAAATGAAGGATCTTAGGCAAAGTACAGTATGGCCCCATATGGTGTAGGCTAAGTGACTCAATGAGTAAGCATGTGTGTGTTTGGGTGTGTCATTCAGTTACAGTAACTAGGGAGCCAGTCCAAGGGAGAACCACAATCAGTGTGTTACCTAGTGTTTCACAAGTCCTCTGACTCCATCCAGAACTCTGACGATCTCCATTCCACTACTCTGTTGCAGTGTAAATCGGCTGACGATCCCCATACCACTACTCTGTTGCAGTGTAAATCGGCTGACGATCCCCATACCACTACTCTATTGCAGTGTAAATCAGCTGACAGACATCATCTCAAGTGCTCTGCTCAACTGTAGGCCAGGTCTAAAGGTGTACCCAAAAATCAGTCATAACCACAAACCTCAACCTTGATCATACCTATTTTAAAAAGACAGTGATCAATATTTAATTAGCTCCTGTACCCAGTAGTGTTCCAGCTGCTCAGTAGTCGGTTAAGCAAACAGGTTCTGTGTGTTCATTGCTAATGGTGTCCCGTAAATTCCAGAGGGAATCGTAGATTAGGCTGAGGCTACATCGGGCGTGCAAATGAGCTCACCTGAAGGGTAGCAAAGATGTTAGTGTACAACCACCACTTGACATCTGTGAGGAACAAACTCAAAGGCTAACTAAAGTTAGACCAGGGACTGGCTGGCCCACCATCAACGTTCTTGAACTGTGGTGAATTTATCCTGGTGCCGTCCTCTGCTCTGCATTATCAATGTCAGTGATGAGGTGTCAGCTGTGGGTTTGTCAATGAGGCAGGTCAAATTGCTACCACTATCGAGCGGCCTATGACATCATGTAAACGGCCCTCAGCCAAGCTCGGTTTCTGCATCACTCTCAATTACAAAGAATGTCACAGGGTGAGGAGGAAAGAGAACATAAGGACAATCCAGAATTGCAAAATTAAACAGCAAACTTCCTCAAAATGCTGAAAATACTGTAGGCTGAAATGAATGTGTCGAACAACAGTGCGCAAAACCAAACTGTCACAAAAATATATATATTCCACGACAGGCTGAGTGTCTGCAGGTTTTTGGCTTTTCTTTTCAAATAAGCCCTAGCCAGCCAGGTGAGGAGAGTTCCTTACCAATTAGTGAGCTTAATTAACCAAGTACAAGGGTGAAGCGAAGCATTCGTGGAATGAGTTTGACAAGCGCATTAAAGCCTAAAATTTGGTTCAAAGTTCATCAAAAGCTGACATATAGTCTCGGCCTGTCTGTCACTGAAAACTTTGACTGTAGATACGTGAGCTAGAGTATTTATTTCAGCAATCTCATAACATATCGCAAATAAGGTATACAGAATCAGCAGCCTTTTGGCATCCGAGTCCCGGAGAAGTTGTTGAAAACAGGTTTCAGGGCAACATGATAACTTCGGCTACATCTAAAAATGAGACCTTAGAGGTGGTAATGTGGGGTGTAGCCTACCCACTTGGGAATAAAAGAAAACATTCATTGGACACAGAGTTGAAAGTGCACACACACAAATGGAAACAGATGTCAAAAGACAGTTCTTTGCTGGTCTGCATCCCCGTTTTCATCCATTACTCGCCCGCTCTCTCTTTGTCCTCTTCTCTGCCAAATCAAACATGATGGAAAACAGAGTGAAGCAATGGTGGTCAAAGTGGAAAGAATGTATGTTGTTTAAGGATCTTTGGCAAATTCTAACCCACAATGAACCCCAGCGGTGCTTAGGGTCATGTGACTGGAAGCGACGACCCCCACGGTGCAGGGGGGCACGGTGCACGGTGCAGTAGAAACCTGGGCTCTGTCCATAGGTCTACCTGTCACAGTGCAGGGGTCAGTAGAAACCTGGGCTCTGTCCATAGGTCTACCTGTCACAGTTCAGGGGTCAGTAGAAACCTGGGCTCTGTCCATAGGTCTACCTGTCACAGTTCAGGGGTCAGTAGAAACCTGGGCTCTGTCCATAGGTCTACCTGTCACAGTGCAGGGGTCAGTAGAGACCTGGGCACATTTGCCTTATATGATAACAAATACAAAAAATGTAATTAAATAGTGGCACAGACAGTCCACTAGAGCAGAGCAGCACCTCTAACATTATTCAGATAGGGAAACTAGGCTGTGTGATATGACAACGTCCTCTGTGGCTCAGTTGGTGGAACATGACACTTGCAATCCCAAAATAGTGGGTTCAATTCCCAGGACCACCCATATGTAAAAATTAAAAAATAATTTAAAAAACAAAAAAAATTACGCATGCCTAAGGTGCTCTGGCTAAATGCATCTGCTCAATGGCGTATATTATAATATTGCAGGCATTTTGAGTCTTGTGAAGGAGCCAAAACGAAAGCGCAGGTGCCACAACCAGTGCCAACCAGAGTACCAGTCATCGTTTCAAGCTCAGCTGATTGTAAGGCTTTTTTGTTCATCCCCCAAGCTGATCCTTGAGGAAATGTTTTCATTCAACAAAAACATTTTTTATATATTTTTTTAAAACCTCTTTCCACGTTTCCTGCCAACAACTTTCTAACATCTGCTTGTCATTTTGTGAGAGAGGATGTTGTTCAGCGCAGCGGGAGGGAGAAGGGGGCAGTCCGAGAGGAAGTGGAGGCTCTTTCTCAAAGCTCGGGAAGCCCACGTTTTACTGAATAGGATGAAATAACAATTTGATAACAAAAAAAGCAAAAACATTTAACCACACAAGGTGGAAAACCTTTGATAGGCAGAGGCATCTTCTACAGTTCCAAAGCAAGCACAGGACATTATATTAGGAGCTACTAACTGCCTACTATTCTTGAAGACAATGTAAATGGAGGTCAATGACAGCACTGTTGAAAACCTAGAACCAAGCTGCAATGTTTGTTACTACTGTAGGATCATGAGCAACAATAAACTTGTAACTTTATGGTTGCCAGTTGAGACCTCTGGAGATGTTCATTTTTCATGTTGGTAATAAGAATATATGACAACCTCCCATCCACCAAACAAACCAAAGAAAATAAGTGCTTGTGATGAGGTTACAATGCAGGTAGCACTGTGCAACCGAGTTGACCATGGCAATGAAAATAGCAATCACTTCGCTAGCTTACCATTCCTCTTCAAAATAAAATAAATCTAGTCGTTGTACTGACATTTTGTTGTTATTCCGTCTCACATACACAGATAAATGGTTAGGTAATTTAGCTAGCTACGGGGACAAGAGCTGAGTCCCCTGAGCTAATAAAGCTAATACTTTTTTTGACAAGAAGCAAGCTAACGTCTCCGTAATATTAGCTCGCTAAAACTTGACTAACTTGTCAGATAAATGTAGGAGGAACAAAGTAGCAAGGACATTTGGTCTACCTGAATCTCGGAGAGTCTTTGAGACATTCCTCGAATTCCACCGTTATCTTCATCTTCTTGAACAAGTAAAAACAGGGATTAAAACACTAGGATTATAAACAGCTGTCCCTTGTTTTGGACTCGGCTACCCAGTTAAAGAGCTGGGAATCAATCCACAACACGTCGGCAAAACTGGCTGACAAATAATAGGTTCCCGACAATGCAACCATAAACAAATTACAAGTAAAATAACTACTTAAATAAAATAGATATATTTTTTAAATGGATATTGTTTTTTTGTTTGTTAAATTGAATCGGAAAATATCGCTTCACTAGCTAGGTTATAGCAGCCAAGTGGGATGAGGCTTTTCATTTCACGCATACAATTACAAGCTGCTGCTGCTGTATCTACGAATCATCGTGTCCAGTGTTTCCTGATCCATGAAAAAACGACTTGAGTGATACTTGGACCATCCAAAGAGAAGGCTCTCTTCGGGACTAGGAGGCTGGACATGTGGTATAGTCGGGAACTGTACCCATAGAGATAAATAGAGGACTCCTCTTTGTGTATCTGTGCGAGTGTAGCGTCTGTGACAGTATAGACCATACTGAATGAAGTACATTGTCTTCTTAAAGATTGGCTGAGCCCTCTTAATAACCCGGTTGGACATGACACCAACATGGTCACCAGGAGGAGTCCCAGCCAGTCGACTAAATTAAAATGGTGGACGCTCTTCAAATGGCCCTGCCCATGTTAATGCCAAAGATGTTTATAATTAACCCAAGATGGGGGGGGGGGGGGACAGGCTGTTGTCCAATTGGAGCAAATTAATCATAGTGGGCAGAACAAGCAAGGAGGTGGGCAGAGCCAAGCACAAGTTTGCGAGATTCTATTGGCTGTCCGTTATGGAACGCCTACTTTATGGAGCAGCGCATTTGCAGTAGGTCAATTCGCTCTTGCGCTCCAAAACAATGTAATTTAAAAAAAACTTTGACAAAGGCTAAAAGTCTACAAAACGTAGTCCACTCTGTTTGTAACAGAGTCTAGTTTTGGGAATAGAAAACTCTATTGAAATAAAAATGTTCCATCCATCTCGCTCCATCTTCTCCCACTAGACTGCCTCATCACCATATTTAGTGGTGAGCGGAATTGTTTTATTTAACTAGGCAAGTCACTTAAGAACAAATTCTTAATTACAATGACAGCCCACCCCGGCCAAACCCTAACGACGCCGGTTGTGATAAAGGCTGGAATCGAACCAAGGTCTGTAGTGACGCCTCTAGCACTGAGATGCAGTGCCTTAGACCGCAGCGTCACTCCACTCAAGAGCCCATTTTCTTCTTCATTGGCCGATCGCTCCCAACTCATAGGAATCCCCAACCAGTTGACTACTTTAAAATGGTGGAAGCCCTCAATGGCAATGTTCATACTAAGATGGTTTATATCCATGATGATTCCTCTCTCTCTGTGACAAGCAGAAATACTCTCATATAGTAGTTGTTTTAACAATTGGCCAAATGGCATGTGTCCACTTCTATCAGGTCATTCATAACAACCTAAACATTATGCAACTTCTTTTCAATCAAATGAGCCCCATGTAGAAAACTAGCAGTTAGCTGACCGTCATACAAAAACCCCCCACTTTGTGGGCTTATTTTCGTGGATAGATTTTGGGCGGAGTAAAACCTCTCACATCGCCTCTTCCTCAATCTAACATTAGTTTGTTTTCAATTGTTAACATTCAGTCAAAACTGAAGTCACATTGTCAAAATTCTTCACACAGTCAGCGAAACAGCAGTGTATGTGGACCAAACTGAATACTTTTTCATTGCGTTCACACACAAAAATGCATTCAATGACCACATTCTCTGAAATCCATGAACTCTTCTCATTCATACTCCACCACCTGCAAAACTATATATTTGCAGCACCTTTTCAAATGCTAAAACACTGTTTCCAAAACTGTTAAAAACACATTCAAAACAGAATGATTGCAAATGTCTTGCATTTCTGCAGTAACCAGACTGAAACATATAGAAAATCTCAGCAGAATATCGGAACATCTCAGCAGAATATCGGAACATCTCAGCAGAATATCGGAACATTCCAAAGACGGCTGATTGCAATTTCAGCTGAAACCCTACGGAGGTGTCCTGTTTTTAGTCTCGTTACCAAACAATTTAAAATAAATTCAATGCAATACCTATTAAATCTCACTCAGATTGTCAAGTGTGTAACAAGGTTGAATATAAAGTATCCTCTGAAATCCTCTTTGATTGATTTGATCTTAACCAATACTCTTCATTTGAATGCTACTGGTATTTTTGCAAATGAGATGTGATCACTGTGCTATTGCCTGTGTGAGAGATGGTTAAATTCCTAATTCCTCCTTTTCGTCCTTCCCTTTTTTCAGAAGTGTGTAAAGCCATGAAAGAAATTGATGGGGGGGGGGGGGGGGGGGGGGGGGAATCCCCTGGCCCTGATGAACTAGACCCCCGCTTCCTACACCTAGCTGCTGACATCATTGCTTCCCACTTAACATGTATTTTAAACCTCACGCTTGATGTGAAGGAAATCCCCAAGTTACGGAAATCTGCTTTTGTACGGCCTCTCCTGATAGGTGGAGATCCTTCGCTACTTGACAACTATCGACCCATATCAACATCGTCTGTACTGTCAAAGGTACTGGAGTCCTTAGTAAGCAGCTAAAGACCTACTTCCAAGAAAACAACATCTTAAATGGAATGCAATCAGGTTTTAGGTCTGGCCACAGCACTGTTTCAGCAACATTGAAGGTTTTAAATGACATCCACTGGGCTCTTGATAAGAAGTTACATTGTATGTCTGTCTGTATTGATTTGTCAAAGGCTTTTGACACAGTGGACCATGCAGTGTTAGTGCAAAGGTTAAAATGTTGTGGAATTAATTGTCATGCTCTAGATTGGTTTATTAATTACCTATCAAATCGTACACAATGTGTAATGGCAGATGGTTGTAAATCTGAGTCCATAGAGGTGTGCTCAGGTGTTCCGCAGGATTCAAATTTTGGCCCACTGTTGTTCATTTTGTATAACAACAACAGAGGGAGAATGTGTGGAGGACAAAGGAGAGGAAGACCAAGAGCGGTGGTCTATAATGAGAGAGGCCACAATTATTGACCATGTTGTAAACCATGGTCTCTCTTTGAGAGAGGCCGGTTTAAGGGTGCAACCAACCAAATCTGCAGTGTTCAAACAGTATGTTCACATTTTTTACATGTACTGACATTTTGAAATATATTGATTGTTTTGTGTTTTTCAGTAGGATCCGAAGGTTGCCTCCCACAGGAGGGAGAGGCAAAATATTATCAGACGCGCAGGAAATTGCCATTGTTGACGTGGTGATTGGCAACAACGCAATAAAACGGAGGGAAATTCGGGACTGAGTGCTGGCAGACAATATTACTGTTGGGAATGTGAATACGGTCAGCACAACGACAATATCACTGTCGGGAATGTGAATACGGTCAGCACAACGACAATATCACTGTTGGGAATGTGAATACGGTCAGCACAACGACAATATCACTGTTGGGAATGTGAATACGGTCAGCACAACGACAGTTGCCAGAGTCCTAGAGAAACATAAAATAAGGAGGAAGCAGTTGTTCCCTTTAAGAGAAACGGTGAACATGTGAAAGAACACCAGTATCAATATGTCCAGGTAAGATGTACCGTACCCTGTTTGGTTATTGAACAGACATACACAGCTATGCATTATGTAAAGTACTGCAAAACTGTATTTTAGATAGTAATGGAGATGGGAGCCAGTCAAACTGCACATATTCATCTTTGTGGATGAACCTGGATTCAACCTGGGAAAAAAAAAAAAAACCCACAGCGGGAAGAAATGGGATTGGACAGAGAGCAACCATAGATGTCCCAGGCCAGAGGAGCTAACATCACAATGTGTACAGCACTGTCCAATGATGGTTTGCTGTTACACAAGCCACTCACTGGCCCCTACAATACAGAGAGGTTCATTTATTTTCTGAATGACCTTCATAATCGATTTGTGCACGCAGAGGATAGGGAAAGAAACACCCCTACCTTCGTTGTTCTGTGGGATAATGTGGCATTCCACCACTCTGCTGCAGTCACAGACTGGTTTGCTGCACATCCCAGGATGTCAGTACTATCCCTGCCTCCATACTCCCCCTTCCTAAACCCCATAGAAGAGTTTCTCTCTGCGTGGAGGTGGAAGGTTTATGACCAGATGTCCTTACTGAATGCCATAAATGCGGGTTGTGGAGACACTTCTCCTGAAGACTGCCAGGGTTGGATTTGACATTCCATTAGATATTTTTCCAAGATGCATCGCCAGAGAAGACATAAGATGTGATGAGAACTTGGGGCCAAATGCAGGAGGGAGGGAGAACTAGAACTCTCACAGGACTGCACAAGTATGTGTGATTATACTATACATGTTTGTTGTAATAATTATTGAATCTCAGGAATTTGTTTTGTTTCAACTTATTTTTCCACTAGTAAATTACTATATGCAAAGATATAGAAAAAATAAAGTCTATTGAAGCAAATTGCTGCATTTCTGATTCATTCTTGTTACATATACTTTAGTCAATAAAGTGAATAAGTGTTATTCTATAAAGAAATACTGATGTGAAAATTCATATTAACTTCTAAAATATAAAAGTTAATAATTTATGTAATGCTCCCTGTTAGTATTTTTTAGGTCCGTGTGTTGAGTGACAATGTATGCTTTCTGAGTGAGAATTATTGCCAGTGTTATGGTTGAACGAGCTTATTTTGAGACATGTATGAAGTGTTTTGAGTTCATTTTGGAGGTGAGCTTTGGCCAAAATGCATGTAGGTAATGCAGACTGAAGAGTTCAGAAAAATTGGCTTCAGTATTGACCGACGCTTGTTAGCAACTGAAAAAAAACCCAATAAGGATTAGTAGAGTAACAGAAAAAAAAAAGTTTAAATATTTCTTTCAATTAAATACATCTACCCTTAATTTCTGTATCATACCTCATCTAGTTGCCAATGGATTATTCTAATACAAAAGAACTAACAGCATGGAGTAATAGCACCTCTCAACATGAAGATTTGATACTATTGCCATCTAGTGGCCATAGAGAAGTACTGCGTGATTTTTATTATTATTTTCTTTACCTTTATTTAACCAGGCAAGTCAGTTAAGAACAAATTCTTATTTTCAATGACGGCCTAGGAACAGTAGGTTAACTGCCTGTTCAGGGGCAGAACGACAGATTTGTAGCTTGTCAGCTCGGGGGTTTGAACTTGCAACCTTCTGGTTAATAGTGCAACGCTCTAACCACTAGGCTACCCTGCCGCCCCCTGCGTGATCTGTTAGGCGTAGGTACACTGGATCAAAAACATGAACCGGAGAATAAATGGTGTTCAATGGTATTACATTCTACTTCCACATAAAAACACCAAGCTCATAAGCAGACGCTTCATAAACAGCATCTTTTAATTATGGGAGACAAAAATACACACATCCTTATGTTTAAGAACATGCAAATTTAAAGATACAAAAAAAACTAAAATAAATCAAAGTCCATTATTTGGGGACAGACAAATTATCACGAGACAGAATGTTAGTCCATTGTCCAACGTAAAGAAAGAAAATATGGTGGAATATAAGCAAGACAACAAGTAGCCAGTAGAATCCAAGCCTTGAACTGCACAGGGAAGAACATGAGCATAGCCTATTCATTCACAATACACATAAATACATCATATAGGCACATTTGCCTTGTAATAACCACCCCGGGTTAATGTCATACAAGTTGATTCACAGACAACCTCATCCTTGTGTCTTAAGTCCTGAAAATTGGAAGAAAAATCAAATCTTCATAGTAATAACTCTTAAGTGTTAATGACTTTGTTTTTCTCCTATGTGCCTTCCCTCATTATTTGGATAATAGTAGAAAACAAAGAGCAAGGAGGATAGTGGGAACAGTCAGTGTTTCAATCAGTGTTTCCTGTGGATGTGATGCTGTAATTTTCAAAAGGAATCCAGCACTGCTGAGCTTTTGAAATCGTGAGGACAGAAACCAATGGATGGACACCTAGCTTATATGGTCATTCAGTCCCCAGAATTAAAAGGGCTTGGTAGTCTAGTTCTGAGAAGAAATAAACCATCTCTACATGCCCTGATAAAACAAAAAAAATGTTTTGTAAATGTGCTCATTCAGGAAGAGGACATCAAAACTCAATGTTTAAGACTTCATTTATCACTGGAGGACAGTGGTTCTCAGAGGTTCATGTAGATTGATGTGCCATGACGTAAATATCATAGAGGCAATAAATACACAGTAACCAACTGTCTTGGTTGCCCAGATATCACTCATTTTGTCCACCAAGCTAGCTAGCAAATTACAAATGGTAACGGGAAGTAAAAACTAAAAAGAGGGTAAATTGATCCAAATCAACGACCTCACAATACCATACCTTTCATACAGAATGTAAGAGTGAACATAATATCAACTACATACCAGAAATCTTTCCATTCATGCAGTCAATCAAACCATAAACCCCCAAAAGTCCTACTGCAGGATGGTAAGTAGTATTATTGACATTGTACAGGAAACAGTCCTGGAGTATTTTCCTTAGTGTACACTGTAGCAAAATGTTTTGCAATGAAAACAAGCATTTCTTATTGGATAAAATGCAAGTTAGTCCCTCGCTGTTTTGGCCCGTTTGGTTACTAGTGAATACACCCCTGCTTATCAGTAGTACAAACCCTTCTCTGGGAGGTTCCTTTCCCAAATGTTGTCCTTCTTATTATCTTCGTGAGCGAACATGGCATGAGTGCTGATAAGCACAAGGCTTTAGTAGCCATGCACATTACAGCTGCGTCCCATAGGTATAATGGCAATTTTAATATGCAGATGTCCTGTGAGAAATGACGTTATATTACACTGTTTTATGGTTACTTATCACAACGCAATCCATAATAAATGGTCATTTTATTGCACGAAAATAAATGGGTTTTTCTGTCAATTACAGTACATTTAGCCACCCTATTAAGATGATGGTACCTTGTTGGAAACATATCTTTTCCCATTAGTCTGTGGACATGTATGTTCTGTACCAAATATCCTATAGTGGGCGTGTATATATTATGTAGGACTGAAATGCTGGTCACCTTGGACATCGAGGTGCCTTGCGGGCTGGTTGTAAATGTTAAGTTTGCTGTTCCTATATCCATACCAGACAAACCTACATCCAAGATCAGGGGAACGGAGGAAACTGAGACAAAAACCCAGGACAGAAGCTCTCTCACCAAGGTTTCTTCAACGACGGTTATGTTGGTAGTTAGTTCAAATTAAAATGAAATAAAAAACAGGTACGGGTACAGGGGAAACTAAAGACAACAACAAAAAAAGACCAAAATCCTCCTACCACCATCATCATAATTATACACCACCACTTCCATCCAATGGGTGCTGCTGCTTTTTTAGGAAGTGGGGTTTCCGACAGCTTTTGCCAGGGGCTCAGGAGGAGCCAGGACAGTCGGACAAACAAAGACAGACAGACTGCAGCTAGCGAGCGAGCAGGTGAGTGATTGAGCAAGGAGTGAGGCAGGAGTCCTCACTGATAATAACAGTCTGTTATAACAGTCTTTAGGTCTCGGATCCTATAGGTCTGGTTTCCTTTGAAGTGACGGCAACTTTTTGAGAGGGACTCTTTCACAACGAGGAGAAGTGACCGGCAGGGTCGATATGCTTTGCATTGCAGTGTTTCTGGGAAATATACACACGCGTGGGGGGAGGGGGGTTCGAGGTGAGGTTATGAAGCGGTCTGCTCTATGGCCCGGCACATGTAGCAAAGTGTCTCTTGAATGTTTTATGAGAGCCGAGACACACAGGCTGGGGACAGGAGAGGTGGCGTGTCCTCCTCCTCTAGGAATCCAGAGCTGCAATCCAAAAAGAGAGGACATGTGAGTGACAGCACCATATGCGTCAATTCATTACAACAGTAACTGGAACGGAGAAACAACAGAAACGCTAACATTTTAGTAGTCTTATAGTAGAGTGAACATGGGGCCTCTATTCACAAAGTGTCTCGGAGTCAGAGTGCTGATCTAGGATCAGTTTTGCCCCTTTAAATCACAATGAATAAAAGGGTCGGTCAAACTGATCCTAAATACGGGCCCCTTTCTCAATTCAGACTGTTTTCTGTCAACAGCTGAGTCCAGTATTAACACCTTTAATCTTTTCTCCAACGCGCCACATCAGTCCCCCTGCAGAGGAACTGCATGACCTCTTGCAATTTGGAAGGCCTACTAAAATCAGGGCATGGTAACGTTTATGTGTAGCGTTACACATTTCTAACCCTCTTCAGAATCCAACTGCCTTTCTAGAAGGTTCCCCATGCATGTACACTAGTGCATAAGTCTTAAAACCAAGAGAACATTTATCATTTCCCCCTGTTTATATATTACTACTTCAGGCTACAGGGTAATGAAGTGTCTCCACAGCGTACTCAGTGCTTCCTGTGGTCCTGTATGGCTCAGTTGGTAGAGCATGGCGCATGCACCGGCAGGGTTGTGGGTTCGATTCCCGGTGCCACCCCTGCGATAAAGAAAAACGTCTGCTAAAACATATGATATTACTCAGCAAGGCTTGAAGGAAATCCGATTGCTCCACTGAGGGTAATTGAAAGCAAATAAATCCTCTGAGGATATACAGTGGGGCAAAAAGGTATTTAGTCAGCCACCAATTGTGCAAGTTCTCCCACTTATAAAGATGAGAGAGGCATGTAATTTTCATCATAGGTACACTTCAACTATGACAGACAAAATGAGAAAAAAAATCCAGAAAATCAAAACTTGCAAAATTGGTGGCTGACTAAATACTTTTTTTGCCCCACTGTACATACATGGTAATAACAGAAAAGCAAGAGCACCGAGATGTCTGCACAGTGACGTTTGTTCACTACAAACGAAGTTAGCTGGGCAACAACATTTTAAAAAAGCTCAGTGAAAAGAGTGTGGGCGGGGCTTAAGTTGGAGAAAGAGAATGCTTGGCCATGTCATGGCGTGATTGACCTATAAAGGCTCGCTATAGCTTCCAGCCCGTGATGGATTGGCTATTGATTCTTAGCACGCTGTCAGCTTGCTGCAGTAAATGTTATACAAAAACACAAATCAACCATTTTCTCTCTTTCAATGGATATCGCCAGAGTGTGATCCCAATGTTCATTTTCTTACTAGTCCTGTCCTAAGGTTTCTGAGAACCCCCATTTGTCTTACTCAAAGTATCCGGAGGTTAAATTTAAGACTTCAGACCTATTTAATAACACTTGAAATGCAATACCATTTGAGTTCTTCGCGCACCACACTCCTAATATTCCTCTCAAGAAATGAGCCAATGTTAGCAAAGAGTAGTATTTGTAGAGCTGGCTCTTTCACCGAAGGCTATAACCTACATAGCTAATATTTACAAGTAGGTGTGCTATTCTAGCAGTGAGCATTCTCCTGTAGTCTAGCGGTGTGGGAGGGCTCTGTCACCAGTGCTATTCTAGCAGTGATCATTCTCCTGTAGTCTAGCGGTGTGGGAGGGCTCTTTCACCAGTGCTATTCTAGCAGTGAGCATTCTCCTGTAGTCTAGCGGTGTGGGAGGGCTCTGGACGGACTTCTTCCAGTGGCAAGCGAGACATGAAAAAAAAAAAAGTTTGCTATGTCATCTAACATGTTCAGGCAATGCATGATGGATATTTAAAATAGAATCCATTATAATCAGATATTGTTTTGTCTCTTTAGAGATTCATTTGCCTTGCATGTTTTTTTTGTGTGCATATTGATCTAGGCTACGCCCCATATCACTTACCTCCGGAGGAAGTGGAAACTCAAAACACATTAGCTAGATTGCTAACTCTAAATATGCTTTGTTCTGCTTGCACATCATCTCAATGACATACTCTGTAAAGTGGTATCATTTCCTCTATATACTGACGTTTGAAAAATGCACATGACGTGCAAACAACTAAGCAGTGGCACAAACACCATAGTCATCTCCGTCGCACTTCCTAGGACCGTTCAAAACAAAATACATTAAGATTATTAAGGCCTTTAAAATCAGATTTCATTTAAGACCAAAGCTGTGTAGTCGAATACCCATACTAACATACTGTATACGACATACTTAATGAGTATATACACGGCATACTATTAGTATACTATAAACAAACTGTATCCTTTCAGTTGAACGTACTAGCTTCGCCTATCTACCGGAAGTTGATGCTGTTCCTATGCAACCTCTTGCTAGCTTGTTAGCATAACAAATTACTAGCTAGACATTTTACGATTTCGGGTGTGTTCGTAAATTCAATCTGGAGAGCGCTCTGGTCGTTCGTAAATTCAATCTGGAGAGCGCTCTGGTCGTTCGTAAATTCAATCTGGAGCGCGCTCTGGTCGTTCGTAAATTCAATCTGGAGAGCGCTCTGGTCGTTCGTAATTTCAATCTGGAGAGCGCTCTGGTCGTTCGTAAATTCAATCTGGAGAGCGCTCTGGTCGTTCGTAAATTCAGAGCGTGTCGCTCTTGGAGTGCTTCACTGGACTCTCTGGCCGAAGAGTTGATCCGAGTTCTGACCTCACAACGGCAGTCAAGCACCCAAGCTAACTGGGTAACGTTGACTAGCTATTCCCAGACAAATGAGAGAACACATTACCCATTTTACCCACCCTAGCTGGTTAGGCAGTTTATGTTATTCAGATTGTTGGTGCTTGTAACTGTGCTGCTGGCAACAATTTAATTGCGGACGTTTACTGGCCCCGGCCATATTCAACGGGCGTCGAGTGTTCGTAAATTCATCAGTTATTCTGCACTCTGGCACACTCAGACAAGAGTGCTCTGAAATCGGAGTAGATAGCCAGAATTAGCCATGTCCATGGAGAACGCACAACGACTATACCACTTAGCTAAGAATGACGTGAATAATCAAGTCAATGAACGTTGGGTAGTTCGATTATAGTTAATATACTGCCTGGAAAGTTCGATGTATTAGTAACCAACTAATGTTAGGTAACTAACATTCTGGCGGCAGGTAGCCTCATGGTTAGAGCGTTGGACTAGTAGTAATGTTGCAAGATCGAATCCCCGACACAGTTAAAAAATATATATATATTTAAAACTAATTCTGCCCCTGAACAAGGCAGTTAACCCACTGTTCCTAGACCGTCATTGAAAATAACTATTTGTTCTTAACGGACTTGCCTAGTAAATTTTTTTTTTAAAAGGTAAAATATATATTTTTTAAATAAAAAACATACTGCTGTAATGCTATGCGGTACGTAAGGACATCGTAGCTAACAAATTGTCAGCCAACCTAACGTGTAACGCAACTGATTTGAACGGTAACTACTTAATTACAGTGCTCAACATTTGTCATAATTAGTTAAAGTAATGAATTTGTATGCGCTCGGACTTCGACTGAATATTTTCCACCATTTTCTTCAAATATGGTGGATACTTCGTATTTTGGCGAATTTAGTACGACATCCGGGAACTTTTGGCATACTAACTATATCCATACTATGACCAATAAGCGTACTCAATTTAACGTCACAAATAGTATGGTTAGTGTGAGTATTTGAACACGGCACAATAGTTAAGGACCTGCATACGCCCTGCTTACCGTCTTAAGGTTGGAGTATGCCCGTTAGTCTTACCGTCATGCGGGGGATCTACAATAAAGTCCTCTGTTTCCATGTCCTCCTTCATCTCCTCGTCCTCGTCCTCTTCTTCCGCCTGTTCATTGGCTATGAGTTGTCGGGCCATCCTGATGCTGAGGCCCTCGTTGTAATGCATCTTCCTCATCATTTCAAACTGCTTCTTTTTCGCTGATGGGGAGAAAGAGAGAGGTTTCATGCCAATAAAGCCCTTTGAATTGAGGTGGGTTGAAAGAGAGCGAGGCTAGGGGGAGCCACAACTCAGACACATACTGTAAATATCCTGATTTCCAGTCTGTGGAGGGGACAGTGATACATAGAGTTACTTTAGTAGAGGCTAGGATGGCGTATTCAAAAGCTAAAGGAAAAAGGGGAGGAAGTTTTAGTTGAAAGGGGAGAGTTTTAACATGCTTGTCCTCAAAATGGCAGTTGAAGGATCAATACACCATAAACAAACTTTCCTGAGGATCCTGACTGAACAGTTCCAGTTGAATCTAATCTACCTTCAAGGACATGGTTCTGAGATGAAACAGTCAAAATAACTGCTTTCTAATTCCAGCAATCAATCTACTACTACACAAATATACCTTTTATACCAATAAGTTTCAGTCAACGTTTTGCCACCGGTCTTTATATCAAAACAACGCCCGACTGAACAGTAGTCCAGGTGTGTCAAACCTAGGGCCTGTGGGACCTGCCTTGTTGATAGTGCTGTACTTCTATTTCTGCCAACCGATCTAGTCATGATTGTTGTAACATATTTAATAGTCCCACCATTAGCCAACTTTCTACTCACCAGAACAGGAAAATACAAGGTAATAGATTTTTTTACAATTTTTTTTTTACATTTTACCTTTATTTAACCAGGCAAGTCAGTTAAGAACACATTCTTATTTTCAATGACGGCCTGGGAACAGTGGGTTAACTGCCTGTTCAGGGGCAGAACGACAGATTTGTACCTTGTCAGCTCGGGGGTTTGAACTCGCAACCTTCCGGTTACTAGTCCAATGCTCTAACCACTAGGCTACCCTGCCGCCCCATTTACACGTAGGCTAGGGCAAGCTGCTAATCTAGTGTAGTGAATGGAAGAATTTAAAAGGAGTGGAAAGTCTATTGATAAAAGATATTTAGAACATGCAGCTGTCAAAGTTTAACGTTTCTTGCTCCTTCCCCGCAAAAGTAAAAATGGTGGCTATATGAAAAGTAAAAATGGTGGCTATATGAAAAGTAAAAATGGTGGCTATATGAAAAGTAAAAATGGTGGCTATATGAAAAGTAAAAATGGTGGCTATATGAAAAGTAAAAATGGTGGCTATATGAAAAGTAAAAATGGTGGCTATATGAAAAGTAAAAATGGTGGCTATATGAAAAGTAAAAATGGTGGCTATATGAAAAGTAAAAATGGTGGCTATATGAAAAGTAAAAATGGTGGCTATATGAAAAGTAAAAATGGTGGCTATATGAAAAGTAAATGCCGACGAGCTAAAAAAATAAAATAACAATGTTTACAGCCAACATACCAGGAACCCTTTCTGAAAGCAATAAGAGACATTTTCAAAAGATGACTTGCAATTGCAGCCGTACACGAGAGGCTGTCAGGAGAGGCTTATTTTTATCAAACAATAGCTTTGGAGTGTGAAGCAACAACCTTGAGGGACATTGTTACATGGAAACTAGGTGGCAGAGAGGATGTGACACAGATTTCAAATTTGGAAGCCAATGTCTGGAGGCTTAGTGATGTCACATTAGTACAGTCTCATGGAGTAATAACAGTGGGAGGTTAGGGGACAGCTGGCTCAATGTGTTGGGGATGAATTTTGTTACTACTAGTCGTCAAGATCACTCCAATCAATCAATTCCCTTGCTGATTGTTCGAAGCACACTACTTCAAATTCAGCTCACTCATAATTTAGAAAATCAAAAGATAATCTAATATTAAATACATGCTGTATTCAGTTGATGGCCCGTCTAACTCTGAAGAATAGTATGTATGAAGGTCAGCAGGTCTCATATACAAATATATTATAGGTGATTGTTTATTTATTTTTAGAAACACAATTTTTTTAAACGGGTAGGATTCTAACTCATAGCAACACTATTAATCTATGAGAGTATGCCTGGACACACATTTCAGTATTTGGGGAGAATTTACACGTTAAGCTCTTGCTTTCCCCTTTACTCCAGAGATAAAAATGCAGGAAAGCGAGGAGAGAGACAAGTGTGTCTGGAGCCTAAATGGACTACAGTCAATTGGAACAGTGACCGGGAGCAAGCTCCGTTTGGACCGTTGGCAGTGCCCGGGGCTGCTGAGCTGAGAGAATCCGTTATCAGGCACAGAACGCTTGACACAACACAAGGAGAGGTCAGGGAAAAGTCAGGGCCTGATGCCCAGTGGGAATAGGGACGTGAGGGGGGTGAGAGGAGGACAACGAAGGGGGGGGGGCAGGCCCCACCTTGAGCCTCTGGGGTTAGTTCATCCTCTTCCTCACTGCTCTCCTCCTCTTCCTCTCTCATGAAGCGAGGTTCTGTTCCTTCTGCTGCCGTCAACCTGGGGGGGGAGAAATAAAAGTGAGAAAGTGTCTAAAAAAGACAGAAATAAACATGTGCAGAGGAAGTAGATGTGGCCATCAGCACACGTGAATCAAAGTCAACCCTCCAAGATCAATGTCCACATCCCCACGGAAATCTAATTACCAACATGTACGTGTTCATGAGGGTCTCACATTAAACAGAAGGGTCATATAAGTGTGTAGCCATTACTGTAAGGACGCTACAGACAGAGTCAGTTTAAGCTAGAGATATTTTATTTGCATTGGATGAGTCTCCAATCCACCACATCTTCCTACGTAATACTTCTGAGGTGAAAGGTGACAGAGCTAGAGCGGTGTTTGTCAGACCATGAGACATCCCCCCCCCCAAAAAATGGTTTAAGTCTCCTCACAAAATCATTTGTGGCCTACAAACTATTATGACCCCTTTACGGAAAGATGACTCTCGAACACGATGGTGTTCTCCGTTTCACTCTACGACCCCCCACAAGCGTCTTGGGACTTGTCTGAAGTCGGTACCAACTCTGCCAACTTGTCTCTGTAGCGTCCTTACAGATTTGGCTACACAGTAATATGACCGCTCTGTGTAAAAGGTGAGAATCATGAACATGTTGGTTGTCGTGCACTAGGTCACCCACAGATCTCACGACTGAAGGTTCCCCGGTATCAGTTGAAACATTTATAGAAGTATATATGGGAGACATTTTTGACACTAAACAAAGGGGTTAAATACATGTAAAATAACCATGTTTCCTGATCTTTCAGATATAGGACAGACAGTTCAGATCAAACTATCGTTCCATGTAGTGAATCTGTTATTCAATGGGTTTGTATGAGCTAATAGCAGCAAGGCCAAATAAAAAAAATATTTTTTATACTTCGAATGGTCAAAAATCAAATAGCAAAATTATCCTTGGTACCAAAGACCCCCCGCGGCTTAGACAGGGCTTATACTCTTATGGGTGAAAATGCAGTACGACACAGGCGCACACCCTAGAGGAAGTCAGATTCACACTGCTGGTGTTAAGTCAGTGCCTTGCTAATTCCCTTTTTTTCCACCAGCTGAATCAGGCAAATATTTTCCAGTTGCGTGACCTTTCACGCCTTCAGACAAAACCATTCAATTCTTTGCCTCAAAAAAAAAAATCTGGGTGAAGTTTGGGATATGGCACAAGAATCTGACTTTTGACTGTGAGAAACACTTCTACTAAAATAAAATGTTGTCCTTAATTAACATTCTTGTTCGTGAAGGCCAGAAGAGCTTGACTCAGACAATATCATAGCATGATTATGAGCTTCTATATATCTATGAAGTTCCCTACTGGAAGAGGATGAGCATCCCAGTAGTCACGGTCACAACTTTTCCTGGTCAACATTCACTTTCTAAATTACTTTTTAAAGGAGGAAGAGCAGAATTATTTAAAAACAGGCCCTGGTTCACTTGGAGAGAGATACAGATGAGGGCAGGAACAGAGTGAGACGAAAGACAGAATAAGAAAGGGAGGGAGGATAGATTTGGGGAGGGGGAGAGAACGAGTAAACGCAAGAGGGTAAGGAGGAAGGGAGTAAGGGGAAAGTAGAGAGAAACAAAACGAGTATGTGAGTAAGAGAAAGAGGGACAAAGAAAACGAAGGAGCGAGAGAGACCAGGCAGTAGCCATTTTAAATCGGATGAGGTTGAACAATGGTACACTGAGTGAAAATAAACAATGCCTTCAGATAGAGTTTCAGGCCGGAGCAGAACAATCCTCTTCACTTATTTACTGACATCCATCTCCAGAACACCAGGCTTTTGATGTGAGTAGACACGAGCAATGCACATACAGGCCCAGAGCATAAACAGACATTTCTTTCAAGCCTAGACCAGACCCAATATGATTGCACAATAGCCGACCAGACGGCCACTGATGTAATACTTCAAACAGCGTCCTTTAAACCTTTCCAAGTGCTTTTATTTCCTTGAACAGCCGCCATGATATCCTGTGTCTTGTTCTGAAGATGGCGGTGCATTAAGTTTGACAGTTGAGGGAGAAATGGACTGAATAGTCAAACAAACATTATTTTAGACGTGTTGATGGTGACAAAGCCGGAAAAACGTTTAAATTTGTAGTGTCACGCGACGAATACTGTGTTAAATATGTAATACTGAACTACGTGGTCTTTATCCCTCCAACTAAAATGGGGGATATGCAATGTGCAGCATCCGTTGAGGCAGTTAAGTGTGTAGGCCTAGGATATATATCATTCATTTCAATGTAGAAATAAATTACCGCGATAAGACAAATGAGCCGATTGTGGACTACAGGAAACGGAGGGCCAAGCACATCGACAGGGCTGTAGTGGAGCGGGTCGACAGCGTGTTCACATTACTAAGGAATTAACATGGTCCACACACACCAAAACATTTTGCATGGGCCCCTCAGTTCCTCAAAAAGTTTTTTAGCTGCACCATTTGACGGCATCTTGAATGGCTGCGTCACAGCTTGGTATGGCAACTGCTTGGCATCTGACCACATGGCGCTACAGTGGGTAGCTTCCTGCAATCCCGGACCGCTATACCAGGCGGTGTCAGCTGAAGGACCTAAAATAAAAAAATTGTCAAATTGTCCAGCCACCCAAGTCATACTGTTCTCTCTACTACCGCACGGGAAACAGTAACAACGCACTAAGTCTGGAACCAACAGGACCCTGAAACAGCTTCTACCCCTAAGCCATAACACTACTAAATAGTTACCCAAATAGCTACTAGGACTATCTGCATTTACTCTCTTTGCACAAACGCTTTTGACTCATCACATAACCTAAATCAACTGTTAATCCTGTTGCCTAGTAACCCCTAGTCACTTCACTCCTACATAACTTGGCTATATACACAGGGTACCAGTACCGAGTCAATGTGCAGGGGTAGGAGGTAATTGGAGTAGATATGTACATATACAGTGCTTTCAGAAAGTATTCCCACAGACTTTATAAAAAAAAACAATTGTTAGACGATTTAAAAATGTTTTCAATTGAGATTATCGTCACTGGCCTACACACAAAACCCCATGAGATAAAAGTGGAACTTCAGTGCATTCAGAAAGTATTCAGACGCCTTGATTTTGTTACGTTACAGCCTTATCCCCCCTCCAACAATCTACACACAATACCCGATAATGACAATGCAAAAAAAAAAAAGTTTATAGTACATTTACATAAGTATTCAGACCCTTTACTCAGTACTTTGTTGAAGCACCTTTGGCAACAATTACAGCATCAAGTCTTCTTGGGTATGATGCCACAAGTGTTGGTGCACCTGTATTTGGAGAGTTTCTCCCCCTTTTCTATGCAGATCCTCTCTAGCTGTCAGGTTGGATGGAGAGCGTTGCTGCACAGCTATTTTCAAGTCTCTCCAGAGATGTTAGATTGGGTTTAAGTCCGGGCTCTGTCTGGGCCACTCAAGGACATTCAGAGACTTGTCCTGAAGCCACTGCTGCGTTGTGTTGGCTGTGTGCTTAGGGTCGTTGTCCTGTTGGAAGGTGAACCTTCGCCCCAGTCTGAGGTCCTGAGCAGGTTTTCATCAAGGCTCTCTGTATTTTGCGCCGTTCATTTTTCCCCCTCAATCCTGACAAGTCTCCAGTCCAATGCCGCTGAAAAACATCCCCACAGCAAGATGCTGCCACCACCACCATGCTTCACCGTCGGGATGGTACCAGGTTTCCTCCAGGCTTGACATTCAGGCCAAAGAGTTCAATCTTGGTTTCATCAGACCAGAGAATCATGTTTCTCATGGTCAGAGTCCTTTAGGTGCCTCTTCGCCATCTCCAAGGGAGCTGTCATGTGCCAGTTACTGGAGGAGTGGCTTCCGTCTGGCCACTCTAACATAAAGGCCTGATTGGTGGTGTGCTGCAGAGATGGTTGTCCTTCTGGAAGGTTTTCCCATCTCCAGAGAGGAACTCTGGAGCTCTGTCAGTGACCATCGGGTTCTTGGTCATATCCCTGACCAAGGCCCTTCTCCCAAAATTGCTCAGTTTGGCCGGGCAGCCAGCTTAAGGAAGAGTATTGGTGGTTACAAACTTCTTCCATTTAAGAATGGAGGCAAGTGTTCTTGGGGACCTTCAATGCTGCAGAAAATGTTGGTACCCTTCCCCAGATCTGTTCTTCGAAACGATCCTGTCTCGGAGCTCTATGGACAATTCCCTCGACCTCACGGCTTGGTTTTTGCTCTGAGATGCACTGTCAACTGTGGGACCTTATATAGACAGGTGTGTGCCATTCCAAATCATGTCCAATCAATTGAATTTACCACAGGTTGGGTAAAATGTTGTAGAAACATCAAGGATGATCAATGGAAACAGGATGCACCCGAGTCTCATAGCAAAGGGTCTGAATACTTATGTAAATGTATCCATTTTCTGTTAATACATTTGCATACTTTATTATTATGGGGTATTGTGTAAATTGAAGAGGATTTTTTAATTTACGTTATAACGTAACAAAATCTGGAAAAAAGTCAAGGGATCTGAATACTTTCCAAATGAACTGTTTTACAAATTTTTTACTAATTCATAAAAATGAAAATCTGAAATGCCTTGAATCAAGTGTCAACCCCTCAGTTACTGCAAGCCTAAAGATCAGGATTAAACATTCCCTCATTTTGGATGGTGTATGAATACACCCAGTCACTACAAAGACACAGGACTCCTTCCTAACTTAGTTGCCGGAGAGGAAGGAAACCGCTCGGGGATTTCACCATGAGGCAGTTAGAGTTTAATGGTTGTGATAGGAGAAAACTGAAGATGGATCGACAACATTGTAGTTACTACACAATACTAACGTAATTGACAGAGTAATACTGCAAAGCATGTGGCAAAGCAATTCATTTTTTTAAATGAATAAAAAAAAATGTTATTATAGGGAAAATCCAAAACACATTACAGAGTACCACTCTCCATATTTTCAAACAGTGGTGGCTGCATCATTTTATGGTTATGCTTGTAATCGTTAAGGACCGGGGAGTTTTTAAATAGGGATAAAAAATGCTTACCAAGCCGATAGTGAATGTTCCGGAGTGACCAAGTTAGTTTTGACATAAATCTACGGCAAGACCTGAAATGACTGACTAGCAATGATCAACAACCAATTTGACAGAGCTTGAATTCAGGCTGTAACACAAAATGTGTTAACAGGGTTAACTGCCTGTTCAGGGGCAGAACGACAGATTTTGTACCTTGTCAGCTCGGGGGTTTGAACTTGCAACCTTCCGGTTGCTAGTCCAACGCTCTAATCACTAGGCTACCCTTTCCTCTGCATAGTTGGAAGGACCCGTAAGTAAGCATTTCACTGTTAGTCCACACCGTTTGTTTACGAAGCATGTGACAAACACATTTTGATTTGAACATGTCAAAAGAGGCATAACACAAATAAGGCTGCGTGTAAGTTAATTATTAATTTCCATTTCACAGGTTTAAACCAATCGGACAGGTCGAGTCAACGCTGCAGGAAGTAAACTGATTCAAGTCTAATCGCCTCCCGTTACATTGTCCTCATTCCCCTGGATTCAGGGTTGATGGGATCTATTGAGTGGCACTTATTGATCCAAGCTGTTTCACAGAAACAAATTCCTGGGCGCAGATCCATCTAACACCATTACGTGATGTTTAGCCAATACGTTCCACTAGGGGGAGATTAGGACGAGAGGTAATATCAGTGAGGTTAGAGATAGTTCTGTGCCTTGAGCATCTGTGGCCTAGTAGTCAACACCGGGATGAAAATGTCCGAGAGAACACATACCAGTGAAGAGACACAAGGGCTTACTCACTCCCTCTAACCCACATGCATTAATCTGAAACGCTGTCTGAAACACAAAGAAAACACTCAGTGCATCAGTAGTGTGATCACATTGAGGGATAAAGGTAACACTGAGATTAATGCAGTCGTCCAAGGCAGAGTCGATTTAGAGGGAATAGAAATACTTCCGAGTGGACACAGCGCTTGCAATACCAGGGTCGTGGATTCTATTCCCGCATGGGACACATATGCACCAAAAAATACACACACACACACACACACACACTAGATAAAAACTGCTATAATGGCATGTTACTTACACACACAAAGGGCTGACCTCCCTGCCTGTTAAGTGGGTATAAAAACATGTGGTAACAGAACATGTGACAGACCTTTGCCTCAGTGGAGTTTGGCCTTCAGGCTGTGACGGAGCATCTGCTCCACTCTATGATGAGGGCTAATGCTAAAGCAGTAGACTGGCTCCTACTGCGTCGCTATTGAAAATCTACAGTGTTATCATAGCCATGCCCCTCTCTCTCTCTCTCTCACCGTGTTATGGTATATAAGGTACCAGTAACAAATGCACAATTGAGAGCATCCTGCCGGGATGTATCACCGCCTGGCACGGCAACTGCACCGCATCGTAACTGCAGGGGTTCCCCAGAGGGTGGTGCGTCGCTGGGGAATACCTGCCCTCACAGGAAACCAACAACACCTGATGTCACAAGAAGGCCAAATAGATCATCAAGGACATCGACCACACGAGCCACGGCCTGTTCACCCCGTTATCATCCAGAAGGCGAGGTCAGTACAGGTGCATCAAAGCTGGGACCGAGAGACTGAAAGGAAGTGTCTATCACTAGCCGGCTTCCACCTTGGAGGCTGCTGGCCTATGTACATAGACCTGGAATCACTAGTCACTTTAAAAATGTTTGCATGCTGCTTTACTCATCTCATACTGCGTGTTAGTCAATGCCACGCCGACATTGCTCAATCTAATATTTATACAGTACCAGTCAAAAGTTTGGACACCTACTCATTCAAGAGTTTTTTATTTTTACAATTTTCTACAGTGTAGAATAATAATGAAGACATCGAAACCATGAAATAACCCATGGAATCATGTAGTAACCAAACAAAGTGTTACATTGAGGGAACAATGTATTTGATCCCCTGCTGATTTTGTACGTTTGCCCACTGACAAAGAAATGATCAGTCTATAATTTTAATGGCAGGTTTATTTGAACAGTGAGAGACAGAATAACAACAACAAAAATCCAGAAAAACACATGTCAAAAATGTTATAAATTGATTTGCATTTTAATGAGGGAATCAGCAGGGGATCAAATACTTTTTTCCCCCTCACTGTAGATCAAAGTAGAGGTCATATTTGAGATTATTCAAAGTAGCCACTCTTTACCTTGACTGCTTTGCACACTCCTGGCCTTCTCTTAACCAGCTTCATGAGGTAGTCACCTGGAATGCATTTCAATTAACAGGTGTGCCTTGTTAAAAGTGCATTGGGGAATTTCTTTCCTTCTTTAATGCGTTTCAGCCAATCAGTTGTGTTGTGACAAGGTAGGGGTGGTATATAGAAGATAGCCCTATTTGGTAAAATACCAAATCCATATTACAGCAAGAACAGCTCAAACAAGCAAAGAGAAAACGACAGTCCATCATTAGTTTAGGACATTTCCAGAACTTTGAACGTTTCTTCAAGTGCAGTCGCAAAAAACATCAAGCGCTATGATGAAACTGGCTCTCATGAGGACCGCTACAGGAAAGGAAATTACAACCCAGATAAATACTTCAGAGTTCAAGTAAAAGACACATCAACTGTTCAGAGGAGACCGTGTAAATCAGGCCTTCATGGGTCGAATTGCTGCAAAGAAACCACTACTATAGGTCACTAAAAAGAAGAAGACGAGAAGAGACTTGCTTGGGCCAAGAAAAACATGAGCAATGGACATTAGACCAGTGGACATCTGTCCTTGGTCTGATGAGTCCAAATGACAGATTATTGCTTCCAACCGGCGTATCTTTGTGAGACGCAGAGTAGGAGAACGGATGATCTCCGCATGCGTGGTTCCCACGTGAAGCATGGAGGTGGTGTGATGGTGCTATGCTGGTGACACTGTCCGTGATTCATTTAGAATTCAAAGCACACTTGCCACCACAGCATTCTGCAGTGATCTGCCATCACATCTGGTTTGCATTTATTGGGAGTGTCATTTGTTTTTCAGTAACCAAAAACACACCTCCAGGCTGTGTAAGGGCTATTTGACCAAGAGTGATGGAGTGCGACATCAGATGACCTGATCTCCACAATCACCCAACCTCAACCCAATTGAGATGATTTGGGGTGAGTTGGATAGCAGAGTGAAGGAAAAGCAGCCAGCAAGTGTTCAGCATGTGTGGGAACTCCTTCAAGACTGTTAGAAACGCATTCCAGGTGAAGCTGGTTGAGAGAAAGCTTTGTACACTCTTGGCAGTCAATTGAAAGGGTGGCTACTTGGAAGAATCTAAAATATATTTAGATTTGTTTAACACTTTCTTGGTTATTTCTAGGGATGCACGATTATAGTCGGTGAACATATCGGAATTGTCCGATATTAGCTAAAAATGCCAACATCGACCCGATGTCTAGTTTAACGCCGATGTGCAAAACCGATGTCAAAGCTTACGTGCATAACACAGATAAGAACATCTTTGATGTATAACATAGGTACATAACGTAACGACACCATGTAAAATGTTGCGCTACACAGCATTCCTAACCTAGCCCACAATGTCTGCTGTGTGGATCGAGCAGTCAAGTCGAGCAGTCATTTAAAAGTAAGCACATTTCAGCGAGACAACCCAAAGGCAAAATCCATTATCGCCAAGATAATGGAATTCATTGCCCTTGACAATCAACCGTTCTCTGCCGTGGGTGATGTTGGCTTTTGCCGACTGGTCTAGCACATTTTTTTTTTGAGGGGTACTATTTTTCAGATGTTGCCCTACCAGAGTTACACAGTAATAGAGTCTCTGCTATTAGCTTTACGACTGACATTTGGACCAGCGATGTCAGCCCCATGAGCATGCCGAGTCTGACAGCACAGTGGGTCGTCGAGGATTTCATACTGAGGAAAGATGTATTGCATGCTCATGAATATGCTGGTTGTCATACCGCTGCTGCCATTTCCAATGGCACTTGAGGACATGTTTGAAACATGAACACACTAGCACAGGTCCAATTCAAACAACAGACTGGAGAAATAAACTCATCAACTGTGCCTGCAGCAGACGTGATACCCTCGGTCATGGCATTGAAACGCCTGCTCAAAACTGACAGGGATGTAAACAAAATGTGCACAACATTTGAGATAAGCTTTATGTGCGTATGGAACATTTCTGGAATCTTTTTTTTTCAGCTCATGAAACATGGGACAACCTTTACATGTTTATATTTTTATTCAGTGTAGACTTTGTATTCTAATCCTAATTCTAACGCCGCCGATTCTGTCACGACAGTGGCCCATTCTGACTTCGCCAATACTAAGATAACCAGTTAGCTAGCAGCTAGAGTGTAACGTTAGATGGCCCCTTTTCCCAACGAGGTAGATGCTTTTACTGGCCCACATTGGCGAATTAAACAGTTGCCCTTGACAGTTTGCCCTAGTAACAAAACTGCCCACACAGGCTAGGTGTCACCACCATGCTCGATGCTATGTACAAGGACCGCTACTTCGATGCAGACAAGAAACAGGGTTCACGTGAAATGTTACATACACAGCTGGACAAGATGGAAACGGACACAGTGACAGTGCGCACCGAGGAAGAGGCCTCGGACAGACAGTGCTGAAACTGCACTGCTTGACATGTATGATGCAATCCTGGTTGAATGAAACGATTGAACAACGAAACAGCACAGTAAGTAAGTGAAAGAAATAGGTTTTGATTATGTTTTACTGGTAATGGGGACATGAATAAATGCCCAAAAAATTACTATTTGGTCAGTGTGGTGTGTGTAACCTTTATTTAACTAGGCAAGTCAGTTAAGAACAAATTCTTACTTCCAATGGGCGGCCAAACCCGGATGACGCTGGGCCAATTGTGTGCCGCCCTATGGGACTCCCAAACCCGGATGACGCTGGGCCAATTGTGTGCCGCCCTATGGGACTCCCAATCACGACCAGATGTGTTACAGCCTGCATTCTAACCAAGGGACTGTAGTGACGCCTCTTATATATCCGTTATTTTACCGGGTAAGTTGACTGAGAACACATTCTCATTTGCAGCAACGAGCTGGGGAATAGTTACAGGGGAGAGATGAATGAGCCAATTGTAAACTGGGGATTATTAGGTGACCGTGATGGTTTAATGGCCAGATTGGGAATTTAGCCAGGACACCGGGGTTAACACCCCTACTCTTACGATAAGTGCCATGGGATCTTTAATGACCGCAGAGAGTCAGGACACCCGTTTAACGTCCCATCAGAAAGACAGCACACTACACAGGACAGTGTCCCCAATCACAGCCCTGGGGCATAGGGATATTTTTTTAGACCAGAGGAAAGAGTGCCTCCTACTGGCCCGCCGACACCACTTCCAGCAGCATCTGGTCTCCCATCCAGGAACTGACCAAGACCAACGCTGCTTAGCTTCAGAAGCAAGCCAGCAGTGGTATGCAGGGTGGTATGCTGTGCCAGCAGCAGTGCCTGTACTTAAAGAATGTTTAAAATGCCGCTAAAATTTGAGATAACTGGCATAGTTTTTTCAGGCTTTGAAAATATCAGATATCGGTATCTGTCAAAAATGTAATATCGGTGCTTCACTAGTTATTTCATAGTTTAATGTCTTCACTATTGTTCTACAATGTAGAAAGTAGTAAAAATAAAGAAAAACCATTGGAGTAGGTGTCCAAACTTTTGGCTGGTACTGTAGGTAAATAAACAGGGTATCAGTTACTGGAAGTGTACCACACACAATGTTTGAGTTTGGAAAGAGGCTTATCTTAACACCTCCCGAGTGGCGCAGTGGACTAAAGCACTGCATTGCTAGAGGCGTCACTACAGACCCTGGTTAGTTTACAGGCTGTGTCACAACCAGCGCTCGGAGTCCCAGAGAGCGCTCGGAGCGCTCGGAGTCCCAGAGAGCGGTGCACATTTAGCCCAGCGTCGTCTGGGTTAGAGAAGGCCGTCACTGTAAATAATCATTTCTTTTTTAACTGACTTGTCTAGTTCAATAAAGGTTACATTTAAAAAATCTTGGACTGTAGGCTAATTGGGGAAAATTACTTCTCCTTTAGTCAAATGGATCTGATGGGATAAGGGTTTTTGATGGCAGAGTTCAAATGGATTACATTTAGATTTGAGTCATTTAGCAGACAATCTTTTCCAGTGAAGCTTACCGTTAGTACATTCATCTTAAGACAGCTAGGTGGGACAACCACATCTCAGTCATAATAAGTACATTTTTCCTCAATAAAGTAGCTATCAGCAAAGTCAGTGCTAATAGGAAAAAAATATACGACAGTTTAAGTTCACGAAAGGCAAGGGTGTTAATTTTAGATATTTTTTTTTTTTAATGGGGGTGATTTCACTTCTGCAGTTTTACCTCTACTGTTAACTCAACTGCTGAGACCGTCTTCTGACAGCTACAAAAGTATTTAGCTGCTCATTCAATTTAACCAAGATTAACATTCACTCTATACTCAATGTTATTGGGGGGGCATGCCCTTGATGTCAAATAGTGAGAAGTATCCGGCTGTGTGCAACCAGTAGGCTTTTGTGGGCCTGGTGTATCGCGTGAGTCAGTGGCTTTATTCCAGGGCGTCACTGTGCTGTGCACATACCAGTCGGCGCACTAACGCTGGTCCAGGGTGTTGCGTTAACCACCGTTGCTTGAACAGCTCTCTAGCACAAACTCTCTCTAGCACACGCTAGCTAGCACAAACTCTCTCTAGCACACGCTAGCTAGCACAAACTCTCTCTAGCACACGCTAGCTAGCACAAACTCTCTCTAGCACACGCTAGCTAGCACAAACTCTCTCTAGCACACGCTAGCTAGCACACACTAGCAAGTACCCATCTTCTAATTCTAAACGTAATTTCACCACCTGTGCTGTTGGTGGCGGTAACGCACCATCTTCTCTGGCACCATTCAACATCCTGTCTGATGTTGTAAGAAGGCTTCTGCTGCAGCCAGACCCTATTGCAAATAGTTGAAATCCAGATGAGTACATTCTGTTATACAGCGCGTTCAAGCTGTAACTCCATACGGAGTCCCCCCCACACCTTCAGTCTCATAAGACCGAGACGTATCAAGATGCTATGTTTGAGTTGCATCACTACCCTTCTCATACAGCCTTGATACATTTAACATTCCAAACCTTTGAGTCCAATAACTTAACTTCAGCCCTCCTTCCCCCTCCCAGACCTATCCAGTCAGTGATGACGACCCCCCCCCCCCCCCCCCTCCCAGACCTATCCAGTCAGTGATGACCCTCCTCCCAGACCTATCCAGTCAGTGATGACGACCCCCCCCCCCTCCCAGACCTATCCAGTCAGTGATGACCCTCCTCCCAGACCTATCCAGTCAGTGATGACGACCCCCCCCCCCCCCCCCAGACCTATCCAGTCAGTGATGAACCTCCTTCCCCCTCCCAGACCTATCCAGTCAGTGATGACCCTCCTCCCAGACCTATCCAGTCAGTGATGACCCCCCCCTTCCCCCTTCCAGACCTATCCAGTCAGTGATGACCCTCCTTCCCCCTCCCAGACCTATGCAGTCAGTGATGACCCTCCTCCCAGACCTATCCAGTCAGTGATGACCCCCCTTCCCCCTTCCAGACCTATCCAGTCAGTGATGACCCTCCTCCCAGACCTATCCAGTCAGTGATGACCCTCCTCCCAGACCTATGCAGTCAGTGATGACCCTCCTCCCAGACCTATGCAGTCAGTGATGACCCTCCTCCCAGACCTATCCAGTCAGTGATGACCCTCCTCCCAGACCTATCCATTCAGTGATGACCCTCCTCCCAGACCTATCCATTCAGTGATGACCCCCCTTCCCCCTTCCAGACCTATCCAGTCAGTGATGACCCTCCTTCACCCTCCCAGACCTATCCAGTCAGTGATGACCTCCCCCCAGACCTATGCAGTCAGTGATGACCCTCCTCCCAGACCTATCCAGTCAGTGATGACCCCCCTTCCAGACCTATCCAGTCAGTGATGACCCTCCTTCACCCTCCCAGACCTATCCAGTCAGTGATGACCTCCCCCCAGACCTATCCAGTCAGTGATGACCTCCCCCCAGACCTATTCAGTCAGTGATGACCCTCCTTCACCCTCCCAGACCTCTTCAGTCAGAAATAACTTACTTGGAGGCCAGGTCACCCACAGTGGGCAAGTTGACCTCTGAGTCGCTGTGCGCCCCTTCATCCTCCTCGTCCCCCACCATCCTGAGGAAGAGAGAAGGAGAGAACAGTGTGTCACAACGGTGACCTTCTATGCAGCGGCCTTGGAGATTGGGTTACGTGCCAGTTTAGATGGCCCACCCCACCTACGCTTTATGCAGACTAGGCAGAAACTCATCCACACGCACGTACACACACTGAACCTGCACTGCAAAATTGAGGTGCCCTGTGAGAGCAGGCCAATCTGCTATCGAAATTGTATCTAATCCGGGGTGAGCATATTCTCTACAAAAATGATCAAATTATAGTCTCCTTTCTACATCACATTAGTCTGGGATCTCGGGACTGTTCACACACATTATAAAAGCAGGATGACGCCAAACTTACCAGAGCAGAGTTTCTTCTCAGGCCAATCACAAATCTCTGTTCTCAACAAACGTGTATATTTGACTCGAGAAAAGTAGTTTGTCTTTTGGTTTTCCCTTGGCCAAGAATATGTCGTGTGAAAAGTCCAACTGTCATTTTCACATGTTATAGGCCTAACTAATTGAATAAATGAATACCATTGAGGTATTCGTAAACAAAAAAAGTTGAAAACGGGTAATACTGGATAACATTGTCTATGGGAAGCCATTTTGACAGTAGCTGGGTAACTTTGTCCTTACCTGTTCATGAGAATGAATTGCATCGTGCTTTACACATCGAATGGGGCAACTCACCTGTTGTAGGGCGTGCTGGGCTCGTCGATCTTCATCAACCCATAGTCCTTGTCTGCCGGGTGGTACGTGGCCAGGATGTTCATCTCGTCCCATTTCTGTGACTTCTTCCTGAAAGAATGAGTCCAGAGATGAGCTCAGGGTAGTACTAAAAACCAACCAGATATTACCTTAGAGACCTGGCAGATTTAATCTAGGACTACACAGTGACCCAGTTTTCACTCCCATAGTGTATTTCGGGAACAAAAACAAGGCAGCAATAAAAAAATAAGGGTCTTATGTACAATTAAATGATTCATTGTTGGGAAAAATGACAGAGGTTGGTCACTTCACCTTCAGCATGATGCTGAGGCTGATCAAGCGAGTGAGTGTGAGTGGGTGGGTTGAAATGCTTCACGAATGTACTTTCCCCAGGTACAAATTGTAGGCTCTCTCTGGGCTTCTGGCTAGAGTTGGCGCCTTCAATAACACCGCTGTCTGGACTTGGAGACAGTGCCAAATACAGCCGTTAAACTGTCTCTGCTGGCGCGCCCCCCTCCCTTTGTCAAAGTAGCCAGCCTCCCGGACGTGTTTATGGAGGCAGAGGCCTGCCATCATGGTAGAGAGGGGCGGGGGGGGGGGTGATAAATCTGCTCCCTGCTGCAGTAATCCTGCAGAGCCATCGCTAGCTGCTCACACACACACACACACACACACACACACAGCAGGCAGTTTGACTGTCGATGGCACTGGGCTAAATCAATGGGAGACGTGCCCTGTACAGCTGTGTCTCACACTAAAATGGCACATCATGGGATGAGGCACATATCAATACTGCTCAGTCAGGCTTGCTGAGGTAGGCCGGCTCTTAGCCACTGTTTCACAACATATATAACCCATGGGATACATGTAAGAAACCAATGTAAGCTAGTGAACACAAAACATAATATGATATCATTACATTAAACTGTCAGACATACAGTGAGCTCCAAAAGTATGTCAGTGAGACATGTTGTTTTGGCTCTGTACTTCAGAAATTATATAATGACTGAGGTTAAAGGGCAGGCGGTCAGCTTTAACGTGAAGGTATTTTCATCCGTATCAGGGGAACCGTTTAGAAATTACAGCACTTTCTGTACATTAGTCCCCCCCATGGTAGGGGACAAATGCACTTACACTCAGCAACAACAACAAAAAGTCCCCTTTTCAGGACCCTGCCTTTCAAAGATAATTCGTAAAAATCCAAATAACTCCACAGATCTTCATTGTAAAGGGTTTAATCACTGTTAACCATGCTTGTTCAATGAACCATAAACAATTAATGAACATGCACCTGTGGAACGGTCGTTAAGACACTAACAGCTTAGACGGTAGGCAATTAAGGTCACAGTTATGAAAACTTAGGAAACTAAAGAGGCCTTTCTACTTACTCTGAAAAACACCAAAAGAAAGATGCCCAGGGTCCCTGCTCATCTGCGTGAACGTGTCTTAGGCATGCTGCAAGGAGGCATGAGGACTGCAAATGTGGCCAGGGCAATAAATTGCAATGTCCGTACTGTGAGACACCTAAAGACAGAGCTACAGGGAGACAGGACGGACAGCTGATCATCCTCGCAGTGGCAGACCACAGGATCGGTACATCCGAACATCACACCTAAGGGACAGGTACAGGATGGTAACAACAACTGCCCGAGTTACTCCAGGAACGCACGATCCCTCAATCGTTGCTCAGACTGTCCGCAATAGGCTGAGAGAGGCTGGACTGAGGGCTTGTAGGCCTGTTGTCTGGTGAAAACCTGCCTTACATCACCAGCAACAACGTTGCCTATGGGCACAAACCCACCATCGCTGGACCAGACAGGACTTGCAAAAAGTGCTCTTCACTGACGAGTCGTGGTTGTCTCACCAGGGGTGATAGTCGAATTCGCGTTCATCGTCGAAGGAATGAGCGTTACACCAAGGCCTGTACTCTGGAGCAGGATCAATTTGGAGGGGAGGGTTCGTCATGGTCTGGGGCAGTGTGTCACAGCATCATCTGACTGAGCTTGTTGCCATTGCAGGCAATCTCATCCCTCATGTGGTACCCTTCCTGCAGGCTCATGCTGACATGACCCTACAGCATGACAATGCCACCAGCCATACTGCTCGTTCTGTGCGCGATTTCCCCTGCAAGACAGGAATGTCAGTGTTCTGCCATGGCCAGTGAAGAGCACGGATCTCAATCCCATTGAGCACGTCTGGGACCTGTTTTATCAGAGGGTGAGGGATAGGGCCATTACCCCCAGACATTTCCGGGAACTTGCAGGTGCCTTGGTGGAAGAGTGGGGTAACATCTCACAGCAAGAACTGGAAAATCTGGTGCTGTCCATGATGAGGAGATGCACTGCAGTACTTAATGCAGCTGGCTTTTGATTTTGACCCCCACTTTGTTCAGGGACACATTATTCAATTTCTGTTAGTCACATGTCTATGGAACTTGTTCAGTTTATGTCTCAGTTGTTGAATCTTATGTTCATACAAATATTTACACATTACATTTGCTGAAAATAAAACACAGTGAGAGGGCGTTTCTTTTTTTTTTGCTGGGTTCATATGCTTCTTAAAGTAGTCAAAAGTTGAGTATTTGGTCCTATATTCATAGCAAGCAACGATTACATCGAGCTTGTTACTCTACAAACTTGTTGAATGCATTTGCAGTTTGTTTCAGATGATTTTGTGCCCAATGTAAATGGTAAAGAATGTATTGTAAATAAGAATAGCATGTTTCTAAACACTTCAACATGAATGTTGAAGCTACCATAATTATGGATTATCCTGAATTAATAATAATAATAATAATGATGAATGATAAATTCAGAGGCATAATTATCATAACCAAAACAAACAAAAAACAATTCCCTGTTACTGTAATGGTGAAAGGTTAGCATGTCTTGGGGGTATGATATTTGTGCGTGTGTATTTCTCATTCATCTAGTTTTATACGTAATCATAGTACACGTCCACATTAATGTAGAAGTGTCTAGAAACATATTATATTCTTATTTCCAATAAAAGTCACTCTAAAATGACAAAATACATTACTTACAATGAATTTCTATTGGGCACAAAATCATCTGAAACAACCAAAAGACAATCAGCAGCTGCATCCAACAAGTTTGTAGAGTCACAAGCTTGATGTAATCATTGCGTGCTATGAATATGTGATGAAATGCTAAGCTTGAGAACACAAGTGAATGGCCCAATACTTTTAGTCGCCTAAAATGGTCTATGTACAAAAAGTGCAGTAATTTCTAAACGTTTTATCCCATATGGATAAAAATATCCTCAAATTAACGCTGACAGTCTGCACTTTAACCTCATTTGAACCATACCTTTATGGACAATTGCTAAATCATTTAAAAACACTAGCCAAACCAGTGTGACTACATCTGGGCCAGGGCAGGTAGTGAGTTTTGTATGTATGTGAGGAGTGTTGACAAGCCAGTAGAGGAGAGGAGCCAGTTTCACTGCTCTAAAATGTCTGTATGTCAGTCTGTGTATTTCTGCGTCTGTCTTTATCCTTCTGTATGTGTGAGGGGGTTGGTTATACAACACATCCCAGACACTGCCAGCCAGCCTGGCCTGATTTACAGTACACAGCACCCGTGCAAATCCACTCAAGACCTGACGCAGCCAGTCAGATTTTTTCTCTTCTAAAAAATAGAAATACATAATGGAATGACGACAACCACCTCTTCAAGTAAAACAACAACATCTTATTACTTCTGTTATTCTTATATTATTATTTTTCAACTGATTTGTTGGTTAAGGGCTCGTAAGTAAGCATTTCACTGTAAAGTCTACATCTGTTGTATTCGGCACATGATGTGACTAATAAACTTTGATTTGAGAACGGATGCTATTTGACTCTCCCATTCAGTGTGTGTGCAGTGAGCATCTCTTGGAGAGGCCAACAGCTGGGTACATCCCTCTAAAAGTGGGAGGTGACTACACTATCAGATAGCATATGCCAAGACAAGCAGTGTGTTAAAAGAGCTCTCTGGTCTCTGCTTTCCAGCCGTGGTCTATGTGTGGCTCAGTTGGTAGAGCATGGCGCTTTCAAAAACGCCAGGGTTGTGGGTTCGATTCCCACGGGGGACCAGTACAAAAATGCATCCGCTTTACTGTAAGTCGCTCTGGATAAGAGCATCTGTTAAATGACTAAAATGTTAAGATGTGTTGTTTGTAAAAAACCAGCACACTAAAGTCAATATAGGGAGTAGTAGGGACTTGGAGAGGCGGGAAAAGACAAAAAATCCACTCATGTTGAGATAAATCTGTTTAAAAATAATTTTATTTTTGTTGTTGTTGCTTGAACCCAGTGAAGCCCATTGTCAAGGGACTGCAGTGCCCATTTGATCTACTATACTGGAGCAGGAAGTAGGCTACTATGCAGGTTGCTCCAATGGCATTTTCTCCCCACAAAAGTCATGATAGTCGATGAATGTCCCTCAACCCACTCATGAAATGGTCAGATTGGGCATCTAAGACAATGGAGGAGAGATAGAGTTTCATGGAACCATGCCTGTGACTCAGTTAAAAGTCATTGACTATCATGAATAATGAATGACTGAGCTTGGGGGTCCATGCGTCAATGTTGACTGATTAGTGAGTGCAATGAAATGGCCTACATTGAAATTGAGAAGATACTTGACTATTGTTTACGGGGCACCAATAGTCATGCCCCATGACACTTTCTAGAACTCTATGGCAGGAAGTTGTGATTGTTTGGACTCTGGACAGGTGCAGAGTGGACAACTTCTTTGTGACAGCAATACGGATATTTGGAAAGCTGGCTCAGGATATCCCCTTGGTGCTGTATAATGAATTGAAAGCTCCAGTCTTTTCTGTCCCCTTTGGGTAAACAAGAGATGGCAACACAGCCTAGTGGTTAAGAGCGTTGGGCCAGTAATAGAAAGGTCGCTGGTTCGAATCCCCAAGCCGGAAAGGTGATATAAAAAATATTTAAAAAATCTGCCCTAGATGCCCTTAACCCCCAACAACAACTGCTCCCCGGGCTCCAATGACGTGGATTAAGGCAGTAGTCATTGTCCCTCACCTCTCTGATTCAGAGGGGTTGGGTTAAATGCAGAAGTTTCAGTTGAATGCATTCACTTGGACAACTGACTAGGTACCACTTACCCTTTCCAGGGTTCCATCCAACCATTTCACATGAATAAAGTTGCATGTTGGATTTGTTATGTTACGCACAGGCCTGATGGGAAAAAGCTAATTTAAAAATCTGTACATTTTCCACATATGCTAGTCAAGGTAGGATCTTTTTTGAGTTGGTCAAATGAATCATGCGAGAAAAGGCAGTGGAAACCGCAAATATTGATATAACAAGCAGTAAACTTCCATGGTATGTTGTGTGGTCCCTCCCATTACAACTCAGTAAAGAATGCAGTTTGTTAGGCACACCCTTTAAGTGAAAACAAGTCAATTTGATGGAAACCGATCTCAGGTGGAAAAAAATGTGCATATTGTTTTTATGCAGGTTTTAGAATATCTGCCACCAATTGGAGGGAAACCTAGCAACAGATAGGAACACGTTTTCCCAAACAATACATGACTTAAAGAATGAGAAACTGTATCTAGAATGAGAAACTGGCAGTCTCTATTGGGGTGCCACAGGGTTCAATTCTCGGGCAGACTCTTTTCTCTGTATAGATCAATTATGTCACTCTTGCTGCTGGTGATTCTCTGATCCACCTCTATGCAGACGACACCATTCTGTATACTTCTGGCCCTTCTTTGGACACTGTACTAACAAACCTCCAGATGAGCTTCAATGCCATACAACACTCCTTCCGTTGCCTCCAACTGCTCTTAAATGCAAGTAAAACTAAATGCATACTTTTCAACCAATCGCTGCCCGGACCCACCTGCCAGACTAGCATCACTACTCTGGACAGCTCTGACTTAGAATATGTGGACAACTACAAATATCTGGGTGTCTGGTTAGACTGTAAACTCTCCTTCCAGACTCACATTAAGCATCTCCAATCCAAAATGTAATTAAAAAAAAATTAAAAATCAGCTTCCTATTTTGCAACAAAGCCTCCTTCACTCATGCCCAACTGACTATCCTACCGATCCTGGACTTCGGCGATGTCATTTACAAAATAGCCTCCAACACTCTATTCAGCAAATTGGATGCAGTCTATCACAGTGCCATCCGTTTTGTCACCAAAGCCCCATATACTACCCACCACTGCAACCTGTATGCTCTCGTTGGCTGGCCCTCGCTTCATATTCGTCGCCAAACCCACTGGCTCCAGGTCATCTATAAAAGTCTCTGCTAGGTAAAGCCCCGCCTTATTTCAGCTCACTGGTCACCATAGCAGCACCCACCAGTAGAACTCGCTCCAGCAGTTCTCTCACTGGTCACCTCCAAAGCCAATTCCTCCTTTGGCCGCGTTTCCTTCCAGTTCTCTGCTGCCAATGACTGGAACGAACTGCAAAAATCACTGAAGCTGGAGACTCATCTCCCTCACTAGCTTTAAGCACCAGCTGTCAGAGCAGCTCACAGATCACTGCACATAACCCATCTGTAAATAACCCATCCAACTACCTCATCCCCCATACTGTTATTTATTTTGCTCCTTTGCACCCCAGTATCTCTACTTGCACACTCATCTTCTGCACATTTATCACTCCAGTGTTTAACTGTTATATTGTAATTATTTTGCCACTACGGCCTATTTATTGCCTATAGACTTTCTATTGTGTTATTGACTGCATGTTTGACTCTGTGTTGCTTGTGTCGCACTGCTTTGCTTTATCTTGGCCAGGTCGCAGGTGTAAATGAGAACTTGTTCTCAACTAGCCTACCTGGAGATTTTTTTTTTTTGTTGAAATCTAGAAAAGCGTGGGAAAACTCCACTGCTGTGGCAATGAGCCTAACATAGATACAATTCCGATAGCTTTAGTTCATTCATGTGTCTGCCAGCACAGCAAACTGAACGAAGTAAGCTAACCTTGAGATGGTATAGCCAAATAGTGTTGGTGTAGAAGGATAAAGTACTTAATATGTGGCTTGTTGTTTCGCCATAACAATAGCATGCAGTGTTATAATTTCCCTGGCACATACAGTACAAGTCAAACATTTGGACACACCTACTCATTCAAGGTTTTTTTAAAAGCTATTTTCAACATTGTAGAATAATACTGAAGACATCAAAACACATATGGAATCATGTAGTAAGCAAAAACAAGTGCTAAATAAATATATTTTATATTTGAGATTCTTCAAAGTAGCCACCCTTTGCCTTGATATTCTCTCAACCAGTTGTCATCCAAAATTAGATGTATTTTCCAAGCTATGGCACATAATATTTTACATAAAGCAGGTTTTTAAAAGGACCAAAAAGTTGCCTGCTTTGTGTTTTTATTTTTGGCATGGAAAAAACGTTGTGACAATGGTGTCGTCCCAACCCTACTGCTCATCCATCAAATTTAAATCTGATTTAGAATGAAAGTAGTACCCTAATATGGACAGATGGATTAAGCAAAACATTTGGGAAAGAGCCTAAAAATTGTCGTGATGAAAAAATAAGCCATGTGTGTGGGTTTTGGTTTGAGGACTGTTAGAGACAGGATATAAACAACACCCTATGAGTTCTGGTGCTGAAGGGGTGTGTGCATACAGCTGTCTGCGTGTGTTCTTGTTTGTTTGCTACAAACATAGCTGGAACTGAAGGAGTAGGCTACAGCGCAGCCAGCCGTGCTGGTCTCATCCCACTCCATTTGAAGAAAGAGAATCGTTCAGGAAACCTTTTTACCCATTTCTTACAGAGAAAATATTTTGGTATCAACACAGAACTGGCTTGACTTACGGCTGGGAATGGAATTCACTGATAAGTAGGCCATACAAGGACGGCAGTCTCACATGGACGGGAAGTTATGAGTCTCATAGTAGGTTATATGAAGGATAGCCACCTAACACTATAAATGAACTACATAAATCACATGCATGAATTATTGAAACTCGAACAACCTCTATCTCTATCCACCTGTGCATCTAAACATGGACCACCAGCTCAAGACAAGCTGGAATTGAGAAACACTCATGGTGCAATTAGCCGAGGTGTATTTGCTAGAGGTATCATTTGAGCAACTGAACAGCTCAAAAGGACTAGCTCACTGACAGTTTAATGTGCAAAGTGAATTAGATCAATGCCTGACTTCAGGCATAAACTCAACACAGGTCTGACAACCCCAGAGGGCAATGGTGTAAATATAACGTGACAGCTTGGGATGTGGAAGTCAGTGCCTTGACAGCAGACACTCTCTGATGGCACACTAGACACTAAGGGTGGAGTGTACAGTAAGCTACCATCCAGCTTCCACATTTACCCACAGTCTTAGAAACTAAACTGTATCGGACAGTCTGTGCCCACCACACAATGATAAGTGAATATCATTTACAGGTCTGAATCCTTCAGCTACTGCTGTACATCATGTGTGTGATGGAGAGGAGGAATGGGTAACTTGCTGGCTAACATACCTGATGCCAACATAACGTTTCTTAAATCTTAACTAAATTACTCAAATCGTCTGTTACTAAAAACATATCTGTAGAAGAAAAAAAAACTTCAGAATTGTTTGTTTGAGCTGGTAAAAATATCTGTGGCTAGACTATAATTTGGCTAGCTAGCCAGTCAACCCATTTCATCGCCGACCTTTGAAAACAACTAACATCAGTGAGTTGGCTGATGATAAAGCCACATTTACTCGCGATTACAGGTGTGAAACTGGATAAAATATTAACTAGCCACCTTATCAACTGACATCGACAAGTAGATATTTGGGACGTTGCTAACGTTAGCTAGGTAACGTAGCTAGCCAATGTTACCTTCTCGGGCAAACTAGCTAGCAAATTGGCTAGCCAACATTGACTGGTACGTTAACAGTCCTAGTGAGAAGAATGTGAGTGAATTGGAAAGCAAGCATGACAACTGACTTGCTAACGTTATCTAGTTAGTTCGTGTTATGCACTACCTGGCACATTGTTGACGAGTTTACGTTAGCTAGCAAGTCCATAAAGTTTTCAGCCAGGGCAGCACACAACGCAGAGCAAGCTAAGCTAACGCTACCAAGACTGTCGGTGTCAACAAGAAACTAAGATAGCTGACTGTCTGTCTACTCACTGTTGGTCATCTTCCAGAAGTCCAGGATCGCCTTGTTCTGGAGTCTCTACTGGCACTTCTTCGACTGGGCCCACTTTGATACCCGTCCCGCTGTTCTTGTTCTTCAGAATACCTTTTATTGGCCGGGGAGCTGCCATTTCCACAAGCGCTAGGTCACTCACTGGAGAGTGGTTGTCAATTATCAGAACTAGTTGGTACGCGGATGCACCTTAATTTTGTGCCCTTTGCTTTTATGATTCAAAAAGACAAAATCCCGATTAGGTTACAACTGTTCCTGCACTCCAAACTCTCGGTTGTCTCATTAACACGCTTAACTTCACCGCTGAAAGTATTTGGCATGCCCCCCGAAGTCGCACGCTGTTGTGTCTGTGGCGACCACTGAAGTACAGGAGGCGACTAGCGGCAAAAACGCAGCAGTCGCCGACAGTCGTCACGATTTACCACAGACACAAAGTCATAAACCCCGCCCGTTTCTACAATTCCTCCTCTTAAAATCTGATTTTAATCTAAACCTAATCCCTTAACCCTAACTATAGCCTCAGTGCCAACTTTATGTCTAACCTTACATTAGGACCAAAAAGCTTTAGTTTTCATGATTTTTGACGATATAAACCATTTTGATTTTATGGCTGTGGTAACTAGTGACAACCGTCGCCGACACCCTCTTATTTTTTATCATCGCGAGAATATAGAGTTGCTATAACAACGCATTCTTCCCAGTGACCTGCAATGGTAGCCATACTTATTGTGGCACTGGGTTATAATTCAGGGGTAGGCAACTCCAGTCCTCGAGGTCCTGATTGGTGTCACACTTTGTCTCCATCCCTAGAAAACACAGCTGATTAATCAAATTGCATTTTAAAATGAAGATCATAATTAGTTGATTATTGGAGTCAGGTGTGTTTGCTGGGGCAGGGCAAAACTGTGAGAACAATCAGGCCCTTGAGGACTGGAATTGCCCACCCCTGGGTTATACGCATACTCCAGTTTTGTAAACTCTCTCTCTCTCTCTCTCTCTCTCTCTCTCTCTCTCTCTCTCTCTCTCTCTCTCTCTCTCTCTCTCTCTCTCTCTCTCTCTCTCTCTATATATAGTAATACTTTTAATACTTTTTCCATATTTTGTTACGTTACAGCCTTTTTATAAAATTGATGAAATAAACATTTTTCCTCATCAATCTACATACAATACCCCATAACGATAAAGCGAAAACAGGTTTTTAGACATTTTTGCAAAAGTATTCAAAAAGAACAGAAATACCTTATTTACATACGTATTCAGACCCTTTGTCATGAGACTCAAAATTGAGTTCAGGTGTATCCTGTTTCCATTGATCATCCTTGAGATGTTTCTACAACTTGATTGGAGTCCACCTGTGGTAAATTCAATTGATTGGACATGATTTGGAAAGGAACACGCCTATCTATATAAGGTCCCACAGTTGACAGTGCGTATCAGAGCAAAAACCAAGCCATCAGGTCTAAGGAATTGTCCGTAGAGCGCTGAGACAGGATTCTGTCGAAGTACAGATCTGTGGATGTGTACTGAAAAATGTCTACAGCATTGAATGTCCCCAAGAACACAGTGGCCTCCATTCTTAATGACAGAGCTCCAGAGTTCTTCTGTGGAGATGGGAGAACATTCCAGAAGGACAACCATCTCTGCCCCACTCCACCAATCAGGCCTTTATGGTTGAGTGGCCAGATGGAAGCCACTCCCCAGTAAAAGGCACAACAGGCCACTTGGAGTTTGCCAAGAGGTCCCTAAAGGACTCTGACCATAAGAAACAAGATTCTCTGGTCTGATGAAAATAAGCTTGAACTCTTTGGCATGAATGCCAAGCGTCACGTTTGGCGGAAACCTGGCACCATTCTTATAGTGACGCATGGTTGTGGCAGCATCATGCTGTGGGGATTTTTTTCAGGGACTGGGAAACGAGTCAGCATCAAGGGTAAGATTAACGGAGCGAAGTACAGAGAGATCTGTAATGACAACCTGCTCCAGAGCGGTCAGGAGGTTCATGTGACCAACACGATTTGATGGCTGTCATGCCTGACCATTCAAAATGTACTTGTGGTGGTCTATCAGGGAAAATGTATGGGATACAAAAGTATCCCATACATTGAAGTATATTTTAAGTTTTCAAATACCCCAAATGTACGTAAGTATCACTGCCAGATAGCAACAGGCTAAACAGAAACTGAAGCTAAATGATGGTTAGGGACAAATCACCCTTACGACCACAAGGTGTCATCGTATACTCATATATCAAAATGATTTCATATTTTTGTAAGATATATATATATATATTTATTTTCTTCTTTTTACAAAACATACGACAGCATACACACATCAACGACATCACACCTGCTCACACCCCCATCTCCATCATACTCCTCTGTAAACTCGTCATCTCTGTATACCTGTCGCAAGAACCACTTAGTTCTCACTCCCCCCCTATTTGAGATATCTACTGCAGCCCTCATCCTCCACATACAACACCCGTTCGTTCTGTCAGTCACATTCTGTTTAAGGCCCCAAAAGCACACCCATCTCTGGGTCGCTCCTCTTTTCAGTTCGCTGCAGCTAACGACTGGAATGAGTTGCAACAATCACTCAAACTGGACAGTTTAATCTCCATCTCTTCATTCAAAGACTCAATCATGGACACGCATACTGACAGTTGTGCATTCCTTGCATGAGGTATTGTTGTCTCTACGTGCTTGTCCTTTGTGCTGTTGTCTATGCCCAATAATGTTTGTACCATGTTTTATGCTGCTACCATGTTGTGTCGCTACCAGGTTATGTTGTGTTGCTACCATGCTGTGTTGTCATGTGTTGCTTCCTTGCTATGTTGTTGTCTTAGGTCTCGTCGTGTGTGTGTGTTTTCCTATATTTTATTTTATTTTATTCATTTATTTTTGAACCAGCCTCAGTCCCCGCAGGAGGCCGTTTGCCTTTTGGTAAGCCGTCATAAGAATTTCTTCTTAGACGCTATTGGTCCTCTGTGGCTAAATTATAGGGCTTCTCATAACGTTTAAAAATATTCAGAATTATTTAATTTATTTCTAAAACAGACAGCAGTAATTCCATGACTTTAGAAAATTCCTCCAGAACCCTTCATGCAGCTATGATTCTATAAGGAAACAAATTATGAAGTTCAACTCTGGAGAGATGAGGGGGCAGGATAATTGACGAAGAGGCAACTCTAATGAACTTTGATCGCTTTTATTATAATTGTTACATAGCAAAAAGTGAAAATTATTTTTCATGGCACGAGAGGTACCGGATTCGGCCAAATAGGTTCCGGAACAAAACTGTCCAGAACAGAACGGTGCCGGATCCTGTTCTGGCATGATCCTGCTCGAATTAAGCACTGCTTTGAAGTACCTAGGCCTCTACCTGCTGAGTAAAAAGATTATTAAACGAGATTCAGTGGGCTTGTCATTCACAGTACTGATGAAAAATCAAGTACATTTGATCTAAATGTGGGTATACGAGGACATCTAGTGGTCACCGGTTTTAAAAAAAATCTATGTAAGCTATCTTTGCACTAGCATGCGATGCCATATATTTCACACAGGTATTTATTATTCAACATGTATTGTCTGGAACAAAATATAATTGTATGAGCTATGCCTCTGTGTACCGGCGTTGTTGCACCCCTCTACTATCTGGCTTGGTGGGGCGATCTCGTTCTGCATGCCTGCTTCACTGAGATACAATGTGTCGTCATGCATTTGTGCATGCACGCTGTTAACGGTCATATCCGTCTTGCTAGCTCATCAACCAGTATTTTATTAGTTTTTTTCTACACGATCGCACTTATTAAAGCCTTGAAACTCATGGGGACCTCAGTGTTACCATGGGTCATCTAGCTAGCCCTTATTTGCCAGCAGGGTTGCATCGGTTTCCATTGGATTTGACAGCTTGTTAGGCTGGCTAGCTAGGTAGCTAATTCGCTAACGCGAACTGTTTATCACGTAGCAGCCTATGCTGACTAGCTAACATGGATAAAGTCTAGTCGTGGGTCCACAAAATCAAACAAATGGTATGATGGATGACAAAATCACGTTTCGAAATTGTAGTAGCTATTTATGTTTTTTTTTTTTTTTGTTGCTTAATGACATTGCGAATATCATAATTTTTGACTACCGGTATGTATTTAATCCGGTTTCGGCATGAGAAAAGTATTAATCGCAAATTCCAGCACTAACGGATACCGGGAAATAAATAAGTATTAATCGCAAATTCCAGCACTAACGGATACCGGGAAATAGAAATAAGAGACCCGGTCACGAATGCGGAGCCACGCCCTAAAATAACATGTGACCACAAGGCGTTTGTGACACATTCATGCGTTCCAATTTTGTCATAATTGCCTGTAGGTTCTAAATTGCTTATGAGCTTGGCTGCCCTTCAGAAAGTAGCTGATTCTTGTACTCTACAGCTGTATTTTCCTACAGTTACTAATAATACTAGCAACAAAACAGATTTCATTCCTTAAAATGATATTGCCAGATGGAAGAAAATAATAAGGTAGGCCTAAACTGTAATAAGATATACCTTAAAGACTGCTTGTGTTTAATCCTGAATCCAGTTGCCCCTCTTGTACTGGGATAAAACAATAGGGAACCCATGAACCTTATGGAGGAGTACATGTGTTTTGTAGAATCACCTGGGTTCTAAACTGGCTGAGGTAAACATTTTAGGAAAGCCTGGGTTTTTAAATCCCGGTGAAAGCAGATATGACAAGGTTTGTCAATGTCATGTTGCCCTTCTATTTAGATGAAACTAGCGAAAAGGATCATTTTGCTTCTCTTAATCCACATTTTCTAGCAAAAAAACATGTTCATGCTTTAGGGCTGGTGGCTCCATACATATTGGTCAAATGTAAAGTGTGTGTGTGTGTGTGTGTGTGTGTGTGGGGGGGGGGGGGGTCGTGGATAAGATGCGGTATAGGCCTACACTGTCTTCATCCTCTAAACCCTGGATGTTTACTAACTTTGGGAAGTTGGAAACACAAGCATCTTCATATACAATAGGTTTGTTTCAAAATTAGCATGTTTCTGGTCAATTAGTATTTTTAATCAGCTCAAGGTATCGGTTGTCTTAAACCACAGGTTTAGGATCAGATGACCCATTAGGGGGATGAAAGAACAGTTGACCCTGTACCAGTGGTTAGTGTTATCTTCTACTAACATGTTACAGCGCAGGCATCCCACTGGGCACAAACTGGTTGAATCAACGTTGTTTCAGCGTAATTTGTCAATGTATTGTGACATGGAATCTTCTTGGAAAATACATTGAATCGTCAACATAATCTGTTGTTTTGAGGGTGAAATTTCAACCACAGGATGATGTCATCATTGTAATCAAAATTAGCATAGCCAAACCTTGTATAAAATAGGTTGAATTTGTACCTTTGAAACAATGTCAGATTTTCAACATTATATACACTTTCAGAAAAAAACAATAGGCTGGGCAGCACCTCAGCCCGGGATCGAACCCCATCCAGGGTTTTAACTACACCCAGCCCTGCTTAGCTTTAATATGTCACTGACTACTACCAATATGCTATTGTGAGAATTATTATTGAGAGATCTCTTAATAACAAAATATATTCAGTGTTAATATCGAAGTCATTCTAAGGGGTAGGTTTGACAAAGCAAATGAGTGAGTGAGTCTTTGACATGAAGACAGTGGTTAGATTCTGCCATTGGGACTGCTCTGATGTTGTTTCCATTCTCTCCTGGTTATGACCATAGAGCCTTGTCCCAGTCTCTAGACCTGCCTGTCTGTGTGATGGATGACCACCTGACCTCTGAAGCTGTCAATGAGATGGTAAGTTGACCTTGTCATTTCATATTACAACATTAATCCAATAAAATGTTATAGTGATGCTATCATTGGCAATGTTGACGTACCACAACCATCTCTGTTGTGTTGCAGTTGTTTAATTGGCCCAACGTTGCCAATGCTCCTCCACTCTTTAACGGTTTATAATTATTTCAGTATGATATTTGTTGTATATTAGGTTTGATTATTTGCAATATAATTACATTTCTACCAGGAGCAGAGCAATTCTACCAGGAGCAGAGCAACCTCAGTGATGGAAACCACAGAAGAGGGGAAGCTCAACAATGTGGAACATCTAACACTTATGGACTTCCTTCAAAACCTAACTGAGAAGTATGTTCTGTTTTCTTTGGTACTATCACACCTTCAAGGAAATAAGATCAAATTAGAAACTGATCAATCGGAAAAAAATGTTCAGTGCTAGAAAAGTTGTCACATTGCAATTTTGCCAAAACAACTGACACAAAGCAAGTATAACTTCACGATCAGGCAAATAATTAAATAAAAACAATTCTGCCACGCATCCTGATATGACAACATTTATAACAATATTGTTTTCAGGCAATGGAGGGGGATTCGTGAGGGCATGTTTGACCCGGTAAGATCATGTTACTGAAAATTTAATTAGATTACCATGAAAACTCTGCCTAATCTTTAACCTTGTTCATAAGCTTTTGAAAGACGCACTATGCAACATTTTAAAACACTTCTTCTGTTTCTGGAATACAGCTGACAAAACAACAGCTTGCCGGCTTGTGTCTGAGGATTGTCCAGTTTTTATCGGACAAGCTGATGCAGATCATCATCCCAGGTCTTTACGAACTACTGGGCATCCAAGATGCTGCCTCCTCTCCATTGTCACAGAGATCTCTCACAGCGTCACTCACCAGTCTGTTAGACGATAAGACTAACACCAAGTCCCGCGTGAGATTTACTGAGGCTGGTGTACCTAAGAGGCCAGGCAGTCGAAAGCTTTACAATAGCTTTCGCATCCCGACTCCCTACCCTTCCTCCAACTGTATGGAGCAGGAAGAGGAAGAAGAGCAGGAATCACAACTTAAGTTTAAGGAGATTTACCTGACTAAGGGCAGTGGAAGCTACCTGCCCAAGGGGGCCATGAGGTATGTTCTTAAAGGGAAATTTAACAACTTCATATTCATCTCCAGCATCACCATATGTGAAAATTACACATTTCTATGCTTTGTAGTAAAAAAAATATAGAGGGACGTAACTGTTTCCAATAGTGCTGAGAAATTAGTGCTTTTTGAGGTTGGTTTGGTTTCGATTCAAATATTTAAAAAAGAATCACGGTTTTGGATTTCAATACTTTTTTTAGACATTGAATGCACTATGGATTATGTGTGTTGAATGCTGTAACAACACATAATAAAACAATGAATAAAAGTCCCATGATGGTAGTGACTGTCCATTACTGTTTATGACTTATCAACCATCATTTACTTTCTCATATAAAATATTTATTTGATGACTTTATTATTTCATTCCAAGTCATCAACTCATCTCTATAGAGCTGCTGCTTATCCTGTCTGACAAAATCACTATTTTAGTAGTTCTTCAAATTAAATAAGACCTACTTTTATGACCGCTGAACACCGACTGTCAATCACTTAGATCATGTATTTCCAGGTAGAGAATCCTTGCAACGCAACTGCTTTTTATCTCTCTCATGCATTCTCTCGTCTCTCCGTCTCAGTCAATGAGGTTTCCGTATCTGCTCCACACAGAGTGGACAAGTAAGTGGGCGTGCAATGGATTATGGGCTTTAATTGCCATATTTTCTGTGCTAAACTATGTAGAATATTGGCCTGTTGGAAACTACAACTCCCTACTACATTGCATAGTTCGTGCTTGATCTGATTTATCTCTACAGAAACTGAGCATCAAGCTCACAGAAGAAGAAAAAAATTAACTATCTGGAATTCAAATAATTGAGCCGACGTCGGTCAATTAGTTGTTTAAAAACCGAAAAATAACAAAAATGTTGGTTAAATGCTCAGCTCTAGATTCTAATGACATCATCAGTGTGCATCGTGTGATTTTAACCAATTATGAGTAGGCATTGCCTACTAATTGGTTGATGTCATAGAAAACACTTATCTTCCTCTTTCTTTTTTACTACAAAACATAGAAATGCCTGTTTTTCACATATGCTGATGTTGGGGTGGTGCTGGAGATGATGAATATGAAGTTGAAACATTTAGAAATTTCCCTTTAACATTTCTTCAAACTGCCTTGTATTTATGATTGTCCTTGAAGTTATTTGAAGTTACAGTATTTGAAGTTTATAGCAATTTGGATTTTTGTAGAGGATAGATATTGCCAGGATAGATAGATATCTACAGGCCAGTTTCAATACAAATGACTTATACAAAATACATTTTATTGGGCTTTAGAAATTAAACAGTTAGGCTGACATCACACTAAGGTTTTTTCTCAGAGAAACAGCAGTGTTTTCCTCATTGTTTTCAATGGTGCAGATGTATTTGACACACTGAATGTGCATCACAGCCTTACATATTATTTGTTTGACTTTGATGATTTCTGTTGTTTTTTTCCCCAAGGATTCTAACCTCTCTGTCTGATGTGCAGAAAAAAACAACCAACTCTGAGACGCTACAAGTCCTCTTAGGTGTCTCAGAGGACACCCTCGTCACCTGTGTGCAGGACAGCCTGCAAGTTTCTCTCTCCAAACTTGCATGCATGTCCAATTCTCCATCTGGAAGTGCAGGCTCTATAATGCTAACCCCTGCTGTAATGGCAGAGTTGGCTAAAGATGTCAAGTCGGCCTTATCAGTGGTCGTTAAGAGTGCCTCCGCAAGCCAAACCTCTCTAGTGACACCGGTAAGGGGAGACTCACAGACCAAGGTGACTGAGAGCATGGTGAGAGAGCTGGCTGCTAAACTTGAAAAAGTTGACCAAGAGAGCAAGAGTCTAACAGGGCAAGTCATGACCAGGATCTCTGACACAATGGTGGCTTTTGTTGACGAGAACGAACAGAATTTGCTGGAAGATCTGAAGGACAAGATCACGTTTTTGGCATCGCATGTTGGCTTCATTGAGGATCTTGATGCCCTGATAAGGAAATACGAGAGCAGCTACAATATTGGTGAATCTGGTTCCTCCTGCACGCTCACGTCTAAGAGCATCCAAAAACTCTCCAGCCGGGAGTTTCAAACATCAGCAATACAAGCAGTGAGTGGAGTTCTTGCCAAAAAAGTCAGTAGTTTGAGCTTTCCTAGATCAGTCGTTCAGTCTCAGTTAACAGGTGCTGTATCAGGTCAAACATTGTCTGGCATTGTAAAGACAGAGTCAATTCACCCAGTGGGCTCAGCAGCGTCAGTAGTTGTTAAGACTTTTTTGTCAGATATGAAGTCCTTGGCTGAATCTGAAGAGAGTCCCCAACAGAAGAGTGCCTGGTCTGCTGCTGTTCACATTTACCACAGCATCCAAAACAACTTGAAAGATTATTTCGGCAAGCTTCAGCGATGTGCCTTAAAGAGCATTGTCACATCTGATGATAACATCACAAATGCTGAGTTTAAGGAGACAGTTCCACTTCCTTGCTTAAACATGAAATATAGGCCCAGTAAGAGTGAGCCTCAGTTGCCAGAGTCCACTGGTGCAGTTACTTTACAAAGAGGCCTAAGTGAGAGCTCAAAACTTCTTTGGGCACCCACTGAGTCAGAAGAAAGCAAGCTCCTTCTGACAACTTGCACCAAAGAAGTCATCTCAGAGCTTCTGGTCTTGTACAACACTGAGATGTCAAAGGAGGACCCCCTGTACACTGTTGGAGAAAAAGGATCAGGCTTCTCTAATGAGAGAGAGAAATTTGTAGAGGGTGTTCTGGCTCAGCTTGGGGATATCTCCCATTCCAGGGCCTCATCACCAATAGTATATGAGTTCTCCTGTCAAAATGAGGACAGCAGAAGTAAGGCCACAGCTTCTTTGACCAGTCTGTTCAATTGTATTAGAAAACTCTCAAGTGAGGAATTTAAGAGAAATGCCACTCAAGCAGTGAGTGAGTTCCTAGTTAAAAAGTCCACCAGTAGCTTAACTAGTGCACAGCCTGCTTATTCTGTAGCATCCAGGTCTTGTTCCATTCAAAACCAGTACACATGGTCAAAGGATATTTGTGCGGATTCTGCTGCCTTTGGCATCATTGAAACATTTGTGGAAGACCTGCAGAGCTCGGCGCAACCTGCAGAAGTAGAGGAGAGAGAACCTGACCTCCAGGAAAATGCACAAAAGCTACAGAGCAGGATCTGGTCTGCCACCACTAGTTTATATAACAATATTCAGAAGACTTTAAAGGATTTCATCATTCATCAGCGGAGGTCAGACATGCTGAGCAGAATGTCTAGTCATATACCCACAGAGGATTCTGGACATCTTGGGACTAAGGAGCACATTTGTTTGGCAAGCCAGGACTTGAGGCAAGCTAGTAAGAGTGTGCCTCACTTGCACAGTTTGAACCTTGAAGTGGCTCTACACAGGGGTGTCAGCGAGAGTTCAAAACTTCTCTGGACTGAAACAGACGAGGCTCTACTGACCAATTGTACCAAAGAGGTCATTTCAACAATCTTGACCTTATGCGAGGATCAGGCATCAAATGCACCTTGCTTCTCCACAGTAGGAAAGAAAATATCTGATATGTCCCTTGAGGTCAACATGTTGGTAGGTGGTGTTCTGTCTCAGCTGAAGGACATCTCCTTGTCAAGGTCCCCAACACCATGTGAAGACATGTTTGAACGTCTCCAAGGTTCTCCTGAGCAAACCTCTCCAGTAAGTCTAGATTGCAGCACGGCTGCCTCCAAAGGCATTGCATCTTCCCACAGTCTTTCAACAAAGAGCCTCCAAAAACTCTCTAGTCATGAGTTCCAAACCAAAGCTGAGAAAGGAGTGAGTGAGGTCATCTCTAGATCATTTAACATTGTGGAGGAAGGCACAACAGATAAGTACCTCCAGTCTGTATCTACATCCACCACATCTACTGATATTATACAAACCATGGTGAAAGACCAGCAGGAGCTCACCCAGACCACCCAATCATCTGACATGGTATCTGGAACCTCCCTGCTCACCACTGGACAGGTTTCTGAGAAAAGAATCTGGTCTGTTGCTCGTAACATCTACTACAGTCTGCAAAATAAGATTACGGAGTTTCTCAGAAAAGATCTTCAAAGATCAGACACAACACTTGGTTCAATCCAAATCTTTACATATCAAAGCAGTCCAGCATCACAAAGAGCAAGTCTCGACCATCTTGAGGTCAACCAGAGCAGTGTTACACCTGGAGGAAACGATGCCTGTGTGGACATTCCGCACAAATTACTATCTAAAACCACTGAGCTCTCAGGATCCATGCTGGAGGATATTGGCACGATCCGTTGTAGGAGTGCTGACAGCCAAAATACAAGAAATACCTCTTCTTCACGCTCCTCCATCTCTCTAACACCTACTTCAAAATTAAGGCAGTCGAAATGGCACTTTGCCTTACCCGGGACTCCCATCCCCACTGAGTTTCCTGCTCAGATGGACTTTCCCATTGTTAGAAACACAATCATTGAGGACTTCGTTCACACAGAGGACTTACTTCCTGTATCCTTTGTGGACAAAGTCAGGCAAGCTGCTGGGGTGGTAGTGGACATTATGGTGGAAAGTGTTGAGAACACACAGGAAAATGGAAAGGGTGCTTCACATCTTGACGACCTCCGATCTGCTGTTAGGAAATTGAGAAAAATCATTTCCACTTGGACCATCCACATTTTCAGTCATGAATTGGTGGATAAAGTGATAGCCCTTCAGGACAGCCACAGCACTCCACAGGTCTTAACATTGGAAGCAGCCAAAAGTGCTTCAGACTCCATTCTTTCAAGGCTGAAATGGGGAAAGGAACAATGTGCCATATCCAAGGAGCTCTCCTCTCAGCTTCTCCAGATATTTGCTGAAGAGACAGTGAAGGGCTTCCTGAGACAGTGGTCAGATGAGTATGAAAACATAAACTTTGATGTTTCAGTCCAGAACGATCCAAAGACTTCTACTTGCATGGTCATTCTTCAAATGATCACCAAAGCCACTGCTAAATGCTATTTTGAGTCCACTACCAGTGTGGCCACCAGTGACATTGTAGAAGGCGTGTTTGATTTGGAAAGGGATACCATCAGCAGTACTGGAGAGCAGGTCCTCACCTTTAACACAAAGGTATAGTACACATACATCTTTCATGAATAACACTGCTGTTGACCTTTTGTGAGATATATGATTATTTGTGTCATGGCATTGCACTGCTTCTTTGCAATTGATATGCTGTACTTTAAGATATCGAAAAAAATTCAGTTTGTTTTAATGTGCCTTTTCCCACCAACCAGGGTTCCAAGAAAGTTAGTAAGAACCTCTGTCCTCATGAGTCTCTGGAGTACCAGCCTCAGAACATTTCCCCTACTGTGTACTTTACAGGTAAGCCCTGCTGCTGTTTAGGCTGCTGCTCAGTCAAGACTGAGACATTATCCCTTTACCATTCCACTAATTCATTTGGAAAGACATTGTACTCCTCTTTTGTTGTTACCTATGACCTACTGTACTGTGGGCTGGGTGGTAGCCTAGTGGGTTAAGAGGTTGGGCCAGTAACCGATAGGTTGCTGGTTCAGAATCCCTGAGTTCACGAGGCAAAATCTGCCAATGTGCTCTTGAGCAAGGCACTTCATCCTAATTGCTCCTTGTAAGTCTCTCTAGATAAGAGTGTCTGATAAATGAGTAAAAATTTAAATTGATGGCATGCTGGATGGTCTTTTGTTGCAGAGACGATGACAACATCTCATGGCTCCTTTTCTCCAGAGGGAATTTATGATATCGCATCGTCCTTCCCACTTGAAGAGAAGAGTCGCAAACCCTCCCTTTTCACCAGATTGTCTAGATCCATCACGAAAGGCTTTCTCAGCCCATTCAAATCTTCAAGGAAAACCAAATGATTTAATTAAATTCCTCATTATAAACAACGAGAGCATTCATTTGTTCAGATGAGAATCTAATCGTATTGGTCACATATGCTTTATTACGAGCACATTCCCAACAGTGCAGAGTTAAAAAAGTAAGAAATATTTTCTAAATAGTAACACAATAACAATAACAAGGCTATATACAAGGAGTACCAGTACCGAGTCAATGTGCATGGGTGCGAGGTAGTTGAGGTAATACAGTATGTACATGTAGGTAAGGGTAAAAGTGACTCGGCAATCAGCATAGATAATAAACACAGTAGCAGCAGCTAGTGTGAAAGTCGGTCAGTGTCACAGTGAATGTGTGGGTAGAGTGTAGTGAGTGTGCATCGAGCCAATTCAAGAGAGTCAGTGGAAAACAATTAGAAAAATACATCAGTAACAAAGGGGGTCAATGCAAATAGTGCAGGTGGCCATTTAATTAACGTTCAGCGGGTAGAAGCTGTTCAGCAGTCTAATGGCTCGGGGGTAGAAGCTGTTCAGCAGTCTAATGGCTTGGGGGTAGAAGCTGTTCAGCAGTCTAATGACTTGGGGGTAGAAGCTGTTCAGCAGTCTAATGACTTGGGGGTAGAAGTTGTTCAGCAGTCTAATGACTTGGGGGTAGAAGCTGTTCAGCAGTCTAATGACTTGGGGGTAGAAGCTGTTCAGCAGTCTAATGACTTGGGGGTAGAAGCTGTTCAGCAGTCTAATGACTTGGGGGTAGAAGCTGTTCAGCAGTCTAATGACTTGGGGGTAGAAGCTGTTCAGCAGTCTAATGACTTGGGGGTGGAAGCTGTTCAGCAGTCTAATGGCTTGGGGGTAGACGCTGTTAAGGAGCCTTTTGTCCCAGACTTGGTGCTCTCGTATCGCTTCCCGTGTGGTAGCAGAGTGAACAGTCTATGACTTGGGTGGTTGGAGCCTTTTGCCAATCATTTACATATCACTTACTTTATTTTTTTATTTGATTTGATGTCATATTGTAAAAGTATGTATCTGTTTTGCTGAAAATATGATTTTGAAAACAATGAATGTCTACAAGTGCTTCATAAAACAGTTATATTTATTTTTGTATTTTCAAAAGACAGCAAATAGCCAATCAAGTATCAACATAAGTGAAATGAAAGACAGATTTCATTTTCAGTGAATAATTGTCTTGTCCAGTAAGCAACTCAATGACATCATTATATCACCTCCAAGAAGCATCTTCAATGTTCACCTGACAACCCATTGGATAAGACACATACACTAACCAAGTGTTTCTTACCTGTCAAGAAGGTTGAGAAGGTTGTTCTGAACTGACTTGTCTTGTGAAATAAAGGTTTAATAAACTATTTAAGCAGCCTGCTATATTGCTGTGTAAATCCACACACTGCAGGGGAATGATGACACATGCTGTGCTAACACATCGTCACAGTAGTTGTCAGTTTTGTAACGTAAATAAAGAGTTTGTCAAATACTCTGTGAAATACAGTATGTATTATTTTGACACTGCACAGACTCATATGAGCAATAATGATCCACATCTTAATAAAAGAGTTTTAAGGCAGCAGGATTAAGGGGGGTGGGGGGGTTGGAGCCTCAATTAGACCCATGTCAAACACTTACAGTACAACCACATTCAGTACAATCACATACAGCACAACCACATAGTCACATTCAGTCAACTGAATGATTCTAGAATAATAATAATTCCATTCACATTTGGCTACTACAAATAGCCAGTGAAATATGATACGTTTTTTGTTACTTGAGAATAGGAATGACTGAGAATCCACTGCCTGCCTTTGTAAACTTTCTGCACACAAATCAAACACAGTACTGACTATATCTATAAGCCTCATCCAAAGGAACGAAATTCTAAGTCGTCCGCATTGTTTCAGGCATCATCCGTTCCAAAGTCTCATCTTGTTCACTGTAAAAATTAAAAACTCAAATAAGAGTTCCTTTTTGGACAATTCTAGGTTGTCCCTCCTTGTTTCAGTATGTTTAATCTGCCTAATGACCAGGATCCTGGTGTCTACCCAATGTGCTGAGCACTCCTCCTGGCCAGAGTCCGCGCTACATTCAGCTGCTGCAACCATGGTCTCTGTGTGAAGGCACTGTTAGAGAGTCAATCAACCAGAACAAGGTTAGGAGACCAAATCTGTGTCCTAGCATTGTGAAATACTGTATATGTAATGGCCTCAATACATTAATGAAGCGCCCTTACATCCTATCCTCTCCCCATACTGAAACAACTTGTTAGGGTGAACCAATAAGACACTATATACCTTCTAAGTTGGCTGATGATTTGTTTCAGGACTTGTTAGGGTAAACCAATAACAGCTTCTAACCCCAAGTCATAAGACTGCTGAACAATTAATCAAATGGCCACCGGACAATTTCAACTGTTTTATTATTTGTTACTTTAGTTTATTGGGTAAATATTCTCTTAACTCTTCTTGAACTGCTCTGTTTGTTAAGGGCTTGTAAAGTAAACATTTCACGGAAAGATCTACACTTGTTGTATTCAGCGCATGTGACAAATTTAAAGTTTGAGTTGATTTGACTATGTACCTTCTAAGCATGATGGTTGGCTCATGATTTGTTTGTACTGAAATCTATTCAGGGAGGATAAGGGTATATCATAGGCAGTGATGAAGTGGTAAAACCATTGACTGGTAAATGCTGATTGCCGTTCAGGATTAAAGAAGTAACGCTCCCTCTACTTTCAATGCATCTTCCACAAAAAGTGGGTAAATGCTTGAACCAAATAAAATAAAAGTGTGTAAACAGCTTTTACATGTGTTCCCACCACCACTGATTATAGGAGGCTTCTTCTGACAGTATTCACACCTTCCATAAGAAACCTCCAGAGAAATATTCATATTCACCGTAGCTGTCATTTAAACTTGGACTAACCTGGCCAAGACCAAACAGTATATGGCGTTTTCTCTGGGTGTGCGGTCGCAGTGGAGAGAGAAAAGGCCTCTAGTGAGGTGGTGAGTATCTGGGCGGAGTTTGGCGAGGCAAACACAGGTCTGAGATTGGTGTCTCTGGAAATGGGCGGGAGCGGGACTCTGCTCCTCCATTGGTTGCTCCTCCATTGGTTGCTGTTCTGATCCCCACTCTCATCCTCCTCACATCCCTTCCCTCCACATTCCCTCTTCTCTCTTTCATCCCTCGTGGCCACAGGGTGTAGCTTCGGTAGTTGAAGAGGTTTATCCTGGGATGCCAGGGAGCGGAGCGGGCAGGATACATGAGATGGGCAGTTGATGGGGGTAAAACGTCGAGAGGCTGTGGACATCACCCTGATACCGGCCTTGGCCTCACTCCTCCTGGGCTTGGAGGACATCTTGGGGAGGGTGAAGCCGTCCACCAGGACCGTGTCGCCCACCCTGGTCCTGAACGGAGCCCTGTTGGGGCTGATGCAGTGCCTGGATGATGCCCTCCTCTGCCCCAGCCTCACCCAGCCCTTTATCTGGAGGTATGTCCGCATGGGCAGGGCCATACCTGGGAGAACCACCACAGAGCACAGCTTGGTGGCCAGGTGACTCACACACTCCCTGTGGCCGTACTGAAGGGCGATCCTCAGGGGGTCACAACCCTGGGGATCCCGACAGGCAAGGGTCAGAACGCTGCTGGCGATAAAGAGTTTGAGGATGGTGAGCTGGCCGCGCTCGATGGAGGCGACAGCGGGACACTTGGCGACGTCGGGGTGGGCCGTCTGGTGGCACCACTCACGGTAAGGGTGAACCCCCACCGGCTCAATGACACGCACCCCCCTCTCCAGCAGCCAGCCGGCCAGGTCCAGGTGGCCCAGAGAAGCAGCGATGTAGAGTGCCACCCGGAGCTGGAACCTGGAATAATACAGAATCAATGTATTTATAACACGTTTCAAGTTTTTTTTGTCAAGTTCACAAGATACAGTGGGTTATAAAACAGTACAGTAAAATGCTTACTTGCAAGCTCTTTCCCACAATGCAGTATTAAATATCAGGGTAAGAGAAAAAACGTATGAAGGAAAAAACACGAGAATATAAGCTACATACAGGGTCAGTACCATTATTGTAAGCTATATACAGGGTCAGTACTATCATTGTAAGCTATATAAAGGTTCAGTACCATCACTGTTGATAGTAAGTCTATCATACAGTTCAGTGTGTAGATGTGTATTCTGACCTCATCACAGGTCTCTCCCTAGACAGGTGTCGTTGGACGGTCAGTCTGTGTCCCAGGAAGCAGCCTCTGAGGAACTCCGCCCACCCATCCCAGGTGTCCAACCATTTTACATAAATACCTATGTTGTGTTTATACACCGAGTAAACAAAACATTATGAACACCGGTTCTTTCCATGACAAAGACTGACCAGGTGAATCCAGGTGAAAGCTATGATCCCTTAATGATGTCACTTGTTAAATCCACTTCAGTGTAGATGAAGGGGAGCGGACAGGTTAAAGAAGGATTTTTAAGCCTTGAGACAATTGAGGCATAAATTGTGTATGTGTGCCATTCAGAGGGTGAATGGGCAAGACAAAATATTTAAGTGCTTTTGAACGGGGTAGTAGGTGCCAGGTGCACCGGTTTGTGTCAAGAACTGCAATGCTGCTGGGGTTTTTCACACTCAACAGTTTCCTGTGTGTATCATGAATGGTCCATCACCCAAAGAACATCCAGCCAACTTTGCACAACTGTTGGAAGCATTGGAGTCAACATGGGCCAGCATCCCTGGGGAACACTTTCAAACACCTTGTAGAGTCCATGCCCCAACGAATTGAGGCTGTTCTGATGGCAGAAGGCGGGGTGCAACTCAATATTAGGAAGGTGTTTCTAATGTTTGGTACACTCAGTATATATAAGTTAGGAGTCATATAATTACAGGGGTAAGATGAAGTGACTCCTTTGCACTGATCTTAGGTCTGGTTTGTGTTTTTACTGCTAATGGTAAAGGTTAGGATTTGGTGAGAGTAAACTGATCCTAGATCTGTGCCCAAGGGCAATCTCTATCCAGAGACAAATCAAAGGTCCATGCTATTTAAATTTATAATCTACCACCATCTCGTGGCTCAAACTTGTAACAACATTTTCTAATTCATGTGCTATACTGAGTTTCGTTCTATCACATTGAACACTAATCTGGGTGCAGATTAAATTGAACACTAATCTGGGTGAAAATTAAATTGAAGACTAATCTGGGTGCAGATTAAATTGTTAACTGAAATATTATGAATATGTATTTCAATGAACCCAAAGGGCCTCTTCTTCTCCTACTATACGGCCTGCTGTGCTCTACTGTACTCTACTGTACTCTACTGTACTCTACTGTACTCTACTGTACTCTACTGTACTCTGCTGTAGTCTGCTGTGCACTACTGTACTATACACCACTGGGTATACAGACTCTTCAGATACTGTTAGCGAACACCAGACTGAGGTCGAGGCGATTACATGGGGAAAAGGTTTATGACTGTAAGGGAGTTTGGTACAAAGGCAACACTACATCGGGCCACATTTCAGCTCTATCCCAGGTCAACCATACAATACTATAGATTTCCACTCTAGTCAACCAGCGAGAAGGAGAGACAGACAGAAGGTCTGGCTTTGATGATGTCAATGATGGGATGTGTAAGTAAGGAGTAAGGAACACAAATAAACATTATTCTGATGGTTAAATTTGTACTTAGATACATAACCACTCTCCTCTGTTAGCAAATCTTCCACAGAACTTTGTGGAACAGAGTGAGTTCTGTCCCTGTCTGGCTCTGGACATGTACCCAGGGACCTCTGTACAACAACACTTCACACTCACGAAGCAGTGTTCTTACTAACCAATCACTCTACCATAACCATGGTCTCGGTATAAAGCAGTGTCCTTACTAACCAATCACTCTACCATAACCATGGTCTTGGTTGAGCAAGGTCAATATTACTTTAAGTCTCAAGCAGGGTGACCTCAACATACTATATATCACCATACTATATACCACCACACTATACAGTGGGGCAAAAAAGTATTTAGTCAGCCCCCAATTGTGCAAGTTCTCCCACTTAAAAAGATGAGAGAGGCCTGTAATTTTCATCATAGGTACACTTCAACTATGACAGACAAAATGAGAAAAAAAATCCCGAAAAATCACATTGTAGGATTTTTTATGAATTTATTTGCAAATTATGGTGGAAAATAAGTATTTGGTCACCTACAAACAAGCAAGATTTCTGGCTCTCACAGACCTGTAACTTCTTCTTTAAGAGGCTCCTCTGTCCTCCACTCGTTACCTGTATTAATGGCACCTGTTTGAATGAACTAAATCACCTAATCATACTATATAACCATACTATATAATCATACTATATCACCATACTATATATTACCACACTCTATATCACCATAATATATATATAATCATACTATATAACTATACTATTTAACCATACAATATATCACCACACTATATATCACCATGCTATATATATCACCATACTATATATCATCACACTATATCTGAAACACTTTATGTTAATGATAGTATGAAGCTGTTTCAAGCAATAGCCAGCTCACTTTGATATGCATTTTCAAGCACGGGTAGAAACAGCTAGGTGTTCGGCTGGTACCTTCAGCAGGCAGCAGATGGCACTGCTAGGGGTGATGCCAACGTCTGTCAGGACCCAGCTGTCCCGAAGGATGGCACCAGCATAGCTCAGCTCCAGGAAGTGCCTCACCTACTTGTCATCTGACAGTTGCACGTGGAAGTAATCCTGCCAGAGGAAGAAGATTGGAAACACAAGGAGCCGTAATTGAGTGTCCCATACAATCAGAGTGAGAGGGCTCAACACGGATGGAGCCGTAATGGAGGGTGTCCCACACAGACACCCATTATGGAGGGTGTTCCACCCAGACAGATGTCAATGTTTACCATACAATAATTGTAAAAGTGTCCAATTAAGAAATAAGGCCCAAGGAGGTGTTGTATATACAGCCAATATGGCCAATATACCACAGCCAAGGGCTGTTCTTAGGTACAACGCAAGCGGAGGTATATTGGCCATATACCACAAACCCCCAAGGTGACTTCTTTTTTTTTTTTTCAATGTAGTGGTATCCAATTGGTAGTTACAGTCTTGTCCCATTGCTACAACTCCCATATGGACTTGGGAGAGGAGAGAGCCAAGAGCCGTGCGTCCTCCAAAACACAACCCAGCCAAGCCAAGCCACACTGCTTCATGACACCATGCCCGCTTAACCTGGAAGCCAGCCGTGTCGACCGTGTCAGCGTGCACTGCGCCTGGCCCGCCACAGGAGTCACTAGTGCGCGATGGGACAAGAATACCCCTGGCGACCAAACCCTCCACTAACCCGGATGACGCTGGGCCAATTGTGCGCCCCATGGGTCTCCCAGTCACGGCCGGCTGCGACAGAGCCTGGACTTGAACCAGGGTCTCTAGTGGCACAGCTAGTACTACGCAGTGCCTTAGACCACTGCGCCACTCGGGAAGCCCCAGGTGCCTTATTGCTATTATAAACTGGTTACCAATGTAATTAGAGCAGTAAAAATGTATGTTTTGTCATACCAGTGAAATACCACGGCTGTCAGCCAATCAGCATTCGGGGCTCGAACCACGCAGTTTATAATAGTAAAATAGACAACAAAATCTACATAAACATTGTTGATTATCATAATTTCAATCCCATCACATAACCATGTCTCCTACTGGTATACTCCAAGGTGGCATAGCAGTTCAGACGTCTTTTGTCCTCGTCTTGTCGTGTCCTGTATATATATATATTTACAACTTTTTTCACATACATTTTATTTTTATTTTCCATCAACTCATCTTCAAAACACTCTCCTGCAACCCGCCTCACCAATTTATATTTATAAAAAAGTATTATTTACCTCAAATCTGTAATCCTCCAAGAAGCTAGCCTGAAACTCCAAGAAGCTAGCCTGAAACTAGCCAGAAGCTAGCCCAGAAGCTAATCCAGAAGCTAATCAGAAGCTAGTTCAGAAGCTAGTTAGCTCCTTTACTGGCAAATCGTTAGTATTCAGCTAACCACGGTTTGTGGTCATCAGCTCTCCTTTAGCTCGAAAATCTATCGCCAGTTCTGTACAGCGCGGCTCGGAACGGAACATACCGGACCAATTTTTCTCTCCATGTCCCTGGATTTCGACTGCTCTCTGGACATTCATACCCGGATCTCACAGCTAGCTAGCTGCTATCCGTGTGACTATCGGCCTTCGTCGATTCCGGAGCAAACATCAATTATTCCGGAGCTAGCCAGCGCCGTCAATCACTCCCGAGTTCCATCAATCACTCCTGGGCTGCAGTCACCTATCCGGACCCGTTTTACTGCCTACGCGGAGCCCCACCGGGCCTTCACAACTGGACTGCTGACGTTATCTACCCGAAGGAGATTCTTCTGGCTCCTCCGTCGCGACGTTACCTGAACGCCCATCTGCGGCCTGCTAACCGTTAGCTGTCTTACCGGCTGCTATCTGAATAGACAATCGGACAATTTATTTATTTTTATTATTATTATGTTTTCTTCTTGGGCCTCTATAACTATATCTATTGTTTTTATTTTTGTTGTTGTTGTGTGATTTGGATTAATCCCCTCTACCACACGGAACCCCACTAATCTACTGATGGAACGCAAGAGGTGGCTAATAACAGACCTCCATCCTATGCTAGCTTGCTACCGATGGCCTGGCTAGCTGTCTAAATCACCAACCAACCTCTCCACTCACTGGACCCTTTTGATCACTCGACTAAGCATGCCTCTCCTTAATGTCAATATGTATTGTCCATTGCTGTTCTGGTTAGTGTTTATTGGCTTATTTCACTGTAGAGCCTCTAGTCCTGCTCACTATACCTTATCCAACCTATTAGTTCCACCACCCACACATGCAATGACATCTCCTGGTTTCAATGATGTTTCTAGAGACAATATCTCTCTCTTCATCACTCAATACATAGGTTTACCTCCACTGTATTCACATCCTACCATACATTTGTCTGTACATTATACCTTGATGCTATTTTATCGCCCCCAGAAACCTCCTTTTACTCTATGTTCCAGACGTTCTAGACGACCAGTTCTCATAGCTTTTAGCCGTACCCTTATTCTACTCCTCCTATGTTCCTCTGGCGATGTAGAGGTGAATCCAGGCCCTGCAGTGCCTAGCTCCACTCCTATTCCCCAGGCGCTCTCTTTTGACGACTTCTGTAACCGCAATAGCCTTGGTTTCATGCATGTTAACATTAGAAGCCTCCTCCCTAAGTTTGTTCTATTCACTGCTTTAGCACACTGCCAACCCGGATGTTCTAGCTGTGTCTGAATCCTGGCTTAGGAAGACCACCAAAAATTCAGAAATTTTAATCCCAAACTACAACATTTTCAGACAAGATAGAACTGCCAAAGGGGGCGGTGTTGCAATCTACTGCAAAGATAGCCTGCAGAGTTCTGTCCTACTATCCAGGTCTGTACCCAAACAATTTGAACTTCTACTTTTAAAAATCCACCTCTCTAAAAAGAAGTCTCTCACCGTTGCCGCCTGCTATAGACCACCCTCTGCCCCCAGCTGTGCTCTGGACACCATATGTGAACTGATTGCCCCCCATCTATCTTCAGAGTTCGTGCTGCTAGGCGACCTAAACTGGAACATGCTTAACACCCCAGCCATCCTACAATCTAAACTTGATGCCCTCAATCTCACACAAATTATCAATGAACCTACCAGGTACCTCCCCAAAGCCTTAAACACGGGCACCCTCATAGATATCATCCTAACCAACTTCCCCTCTAAATACACCTCTGCTGTCTTCAACCAAGATCTCAGCGATCACTGCCTCATTGCCTGCATCCGTAATGGGTCAGCGGTCAAACGACCTCCACTCATCACTGTAAAACGCTCCCTGAAACACTTCTGCGAGCAGGCCTTTCTAATCGACCTGGCCGGGGTATCCTGAAAGGATATCGATCTCATCCCGTCAGTAGAGGATGCCTGGATATTTTTTTTAAATGCCTTCCTAACCATCTTAAATAAACATGCCCCATTCAAGAAATGTAGAACCAGGAACAGATATAGCCCTTGGTTCTCCCCAGACCTGACTCCCCTTAACCAACACAAAAACATCCTATGGCGTTCTGCATTAGCATCGAACAGCCCCCGTGATATGCAGCTGTTCAGGGAAGCTAGAAACCATTATACACAGGCAGTTAGAAAAGCCAAGGCTAGCTTTTTCAAGCAGAAATTTGGCAGTCTCTATGGGGGTGCCACAGGGTTCAATTCTTGGACCGACTCTCTTCTCTGTATACATCAATGAGGTCGCTCTTGCTGCTGGTGAGTCCCTGATCCACCTCTACAATCCGGTTTCAGAGCTGGTCATGGGTGCACCTCAGCCACGCTCAAGGTCCTAAACGATATCTTAACCGCCATCGATAAGAAACATTACTGTGCAGCCGTATTCATTGATCTGGCCAAGGCTTTCGACTCTGTCAATCACCATATCCTCATCGGCAGACTCGACAGCCTTGGTTTCTCAAATGATTGCCTCGCCTGGTTCACCAACTACTTCTCTGATAGAGTTCAGTGTGTCAAATCGGAGGGTCTGCTGTCCGGACCTCTGGCAGTCTCTATGGGGGTGCCACAGGGTTCAATTCTTGGACCGACTCTCTTTTCTGTATACATCAATGAGGTCGCTCTTGCTGCTGGTGAGTCCCTGATCCACCTCTACGCAGACGACACCATTCTGTATACTTCCGGCCCTTCTTTGGACACTGTGTTAACAACCCTCCAGGCAAGCTTCAATGCCATACAACTCTCCTTCCGTGGCCTCCAATTGCTCTTAAATACAACTAAAACTAAATGCATGCTCTTCAACCGATCGCTACCTGCACCTACCCGCCTGTCCAACATCACTACTCTGGACGGCTCTGACTTAGAATACGTGGACAACTACAAATACTTAGGTGTCTGGTTAGACTGTAAACTCTCCTTCCAGACCCATATCAAACATCTCCAATCCAAAGTTAAATCTAGAATTGGCTTCCTATTTTGCAACAAAGCATCCTTCACACATGCTGCCAAACATACCCTTGTAAAACTGACCATCCTACCAATCCTCGACTTTGGCGATGTCATTTACAAAATAGCCTCCAATACCCTACTCAACAAATTGGATGCCGTCTATCACAGTGCAATCCGTTTTATCACCAAAGCCCCATATGCTACCCACCATTGCGACCTGTACGCTCTCGTTGGCTGGCCCTCGCTTCATACTCGTCGCCAAACCCACTGGCTCCATGTCATCTACAAGACCCTGCTAGGTAAAGTCCCCCCTTATCTCAGCTCGCTGGTCACCATAGCATCTCCCACCTGTAGCACACGCTCCAGCAGGTATATCTCTCTAGTCACCCCCAAAACCAATTCTTTCTTTGGCCGCCTCTCCTTCCAGTTCTCTGCTGCCAATGACTGGAACGAACTACAAAAATCTCTGAAACTGGAAACACTTATCTCCCTCACTAGCTTTAAGCACCAACTGTCAGAGCAGCTCACAGGTTACTGCACCTGTACATAGCCCACCTATAATTTAGCCCAAACAACTACCTCTTTCCCAACTGTATTTAATTTTTATTTATTTATTTATTTTGCTCCTTTGCACCCCATTATTTTTATTTCTACTTTGCACATTCTTCCATTGCAAAACTACCATTCCAGTGTTTTACTTGCTATATTGTATTTACTTTGCCACCATGGCCTTTTTTGCCTTTACCTCCCTTCTCACCTCATTTGCTCACATTGTATATAGACTTGTTTATACTGTATTATTGACTGTATGTTTGTTTTACTCCATGTGTAACTCTGTGTCGTTGTATCTGTTGAACTGCTTTGCTTTATCTTGGCCAGGTCGCAATTGTAAATGAGAACTTGTTCTCAACTTGCCTACCTGGTTAAATAAAGGTTAAATAAAATAAAATAAATAAATACTGTAAGTACTATCACCCCATCACATAACCATGTCTCCTATTGTAGGTACTATCACCCCATCACATAACCATGTCTCCTACTGTAGGTACTATCACCCCATCACATAACCATGTCTCCTACTGTAGGTACTATCACCCCATCACATAACCATGTCTCCTATTGTAGGTACTATCACCCCATCAAATAACCATGTCTCCTACTGTAGGTACTATCACCCCATCACATAACCATGTCTCCTACTGTAGGTACTATCACCCCATCACATAACCATGTCTCCTACTGTAGGTACTATCACACCATCACATAACCATGTCTCCTACTGTAAGTACTATCACCCCATCACATAACCATGTCTCCTACTGTAGGTACTATCACCCCATCACATAACCATGTCTCCTATTGTAAGTACTAGTCACATACTTTACTTGACACCAGCCAAATGAACAAATTGCTTCTTAGAATCATCTTCCTTTCCCATAGCTGACCGGCTCGGGAAACCAGATTGCACAGCGGAGAAGGTACGGTGGGATTCGAGATGGTCAGTGATCTGTTTGTTGACTTGGCTATCGAAGACCTTAGATAGATCTATATCCATCCTGCCCTGCCTAACAGTTTGGGCCCAGGGTGTCACCCCCTTTGAAGAGGGGGATGACTGCGGCAGCTTTCCAATCCTTGGGGATCTCAGACGATATGAAAGAGCGGTTGAACAGGCTGGTAATAGGGGTTGCGACAATGGCGGCGGATAGTTTCAGAAATAGAGGGTCCAGATTGTCAAGCCCAGCTGATTTGTACGGGTCCAGGTTTTGTAGCTCTTTCAGAACATCTGCTATCTGGTTTTGGGTAAAGGAGAAGCTGGGGAGGCTTGGGCGAGTAGCTGCGGGGGGTGGGGGGGGGGGGGCGGAGCTGTTGGCCGAGGTTGGAGTAGCCAGGAGGAAGGCATGGCCAGCCGTTGAGAAATGCTTGTTGAAGTTTTTGGTTATCATGGATTTATCGGTGGTGACTGTGTTACCTAGCCTCAGTGCAGTGGGCAGCTGGGAGGGATGCAACCAGGCTCACATGAAACCCTTCATGAAGACAAGTAGCCTAGTGGTTAGAGAGTTGGACTAGTAACCGAAAGGTTGAAAGTTCAAATCCCTGAACTGACAAGGTACAAATCTGTCGTTCTGCCCCTGAACAGGCAGTTAACCCACTGTTCCTAGGCCTTTATTGAAAATAAGACTTTGTTCTTAACTGACTTGCCTTGTAAAATAAAAATTTGAAGCAGAGCTTAATTTGTAAATTGGGAGGTGCTAGAACAAAGAGTGGGTGCTAGAGGGGGGGGGGGGGGGGGGGGTTCTGTGGTACCAGAACTCATGAGAAAAAAGATCACCTATTATAATAGAGCATTGAACGCATATCATCACCTGCATTGTTTGGGGTTTTAGGCTGGGTTTCTGTACAGCACTTTGAGATATCAGCTGATGTACGAAGGGCTATATAAATACATTTGATTTGATATCATCACATTTGGGTAGAGCCACTTATAGAAGGTGCACACATGGGGAACATTTTTAGTAGGCTACAATATGAGGAGGAAATGAGTCCTAAAAATGCTTTCCAGTTTCACTGACTCACCCAATGATGCGCAGCTCACTCGCTGGAGATTGTCGATGCGCTCGTGTCAAAAGCCTATCTCTCCCTGTTTTGTAAAACAATGTTTGGGAGTTGATCAAATATTTTGGTAGTCTGCAGCATAGTCTTATCTTTTCAGCAAGAGTCATTGCTTTTCAACCTGTGTTTTCCCTCGATTGTATTTGAAATATTGCAAAAGGCCTGTTTTGTCTGCGTGCTGTTTTTTCACTGACAGATTTGCCTCGCGTTCCCGACTGTAGGCTATTCTTTGTTATTGGGCTACAATCCGCAGCTAGGCTATTTTAAAAAAGAAGCTATTGGTCCTCTGTAGCTAAATTATAGGGCTTCTCATGACGTATTAGGCTATTCTGAATGATTTAATTTATTTCCGAACAGACAGCAGTATTTCCGTAACTTTAGAAAATTCCTCCAGAACCCTTCATGCAGCTATGATTCTATAAGGAAACAAATGATAAAGTGCAACTCTGGAGAGATGAGGGGGCAGGATAATTGACGAAGAGGCAACTCGAATGAACTTTGATCGCTTTTATTATAATTGTTACATAGCAAAAAGTGAAAATGATTTTTCATGGCACGAGAGGTACCGGATTCGGCCAAATAGGTTCCGGAACAAAACAGTCCAGAACGGAACGGTGCCGGATCCTGTTCTGACATGATCCTGCTCAAATTAAGCACTGATTTGAAGTACCCATGCCTCTACCTGCTGAGTATAAAGATTATTAAACTAGATTCAGTGGGCTTGTCATTCACAGTACTGATGAAAAATCAAGTACAGTTGATCTAAATGTGGATATACGAGGCCATCTAGTGGTCACCGGATTTAAAAAAAAATAATCATGCAAGCTATCTTTGCACTAGCATGCGATGCCATATATTTGACACAGGTATTTATTTTTCAACATGTATTGTCATTGACTGTAACAAAATATAATTGTATGAGCTATGCCTCTGTGTCCCGGCGTTGTTGTACCCCTCTACTATCTGGCTTGGTGGGGCGATCTCGTTCTGCATGCCTGCTTCACTGAGATACAATGTGTCGTCATGCATTTGTGCATGCACGCTGTTAACGGTCATATCCGTCTTGCTAGCTAACTTAGCTAGCTCATCAACCAGTATTTTATTCGCTTTTTCTGCACGACAGCACTTATTAAAGCCTTGAAACTCATGGGGACCTCACTGTTACCACGGGTCATCGAGCTAGCCCTTATTTGGCAGCAGGGTTGCATCGGTTTCCACTGGATGTGACAGCTTGTTAGGCTGGCTAGCTAGGTAGCTAATTCGCTAACGCGAACTGTTTATCACGTAGCAGCCTATGCTGACTAGCATCGCTAGCAACTAGCTAACATGGATAAAGGCTAGTCGTGGGTCCACAAAATCAAACGAATGGTACTGAACTGATAACAAAATCATGTTTCGAAATTGTAGAAGCTATTTATGCTTTTTTTGTTGTTGTTGCTTAATGACATTGCGAATATCATAATTTTTTACTACCGGTATGTATTTAATCCGGTTTCGGCATGAGAAAAGTATTAATCGCAAATTCCAGCACTAACGGATACCGGGAAATAAATAAGTATTAATCGCAAATTCCAGCACTAACGGATACCGGGGAATAAATAAGAGAACCGGTCACGAATGCGGAGCCACGCCCTAAAATAACATGTGACCACAAGGCGTTTGTGACACATTCATGCGTTCCAATATTGTCATAATTGTCTGTAGGTTCTAAATTGCTTATGAGCTTGGCTGCCCTTCAGAAAGTAGCTGATTCTTGTACTCTACAGCTGTATTTTCCTACAGTTACTAATAATACTAGCAACAAAATACATTTCATTGCTTAAAATGATATTGCCAGATGGAAGAAAATAATAAGGTAGGCCTAAACTGTAATAAGATATACCTTAAAGACTGCTTGTGTTTAATCCTGAATCCAGTTGCCCCTCTTGTACTGGGATAAAACAATAGGCAAGCCATGAACCTTATGGAGGAGTGCATGTGTTTTGCAGACACACCTCGGTAGTGGAGATAATGGGGTATAGGCCTAACTGTTGTTTTGAGGGTGAAATTTCAACCACAGGATGATGTCATCATTGTGAACTAAATTCAGCATAGCCAAACCTTGTATAAAATAGGTTGAATTTGTACCTTTGAAACCATGTCAGATTTTCAACATTATATACACTTTCAGAAAAAAACAATAGGCAGCACCTCAGCCTGGGATCGAACCCCATCCAGGGTTTTAACTACACCCAGCCCTGCTTAGCTTTAATATGTCACTGACTACTACCAATATGCTATTGTGAGAATTATTATTGAGAGATCTCTTAATAACAAAATATATTCAGTGTTAATATCGAAGTCATTCTAAGGGGTAGGTTTGACAAAGCAAATGAGTGAGTGAGTCTTTGACATGAAGACAGTTGTTAGATTCTGCCATTGGGACTGCTCTGATGTTTCCATTCTCTCCTGGTTATGACCATAGAGCCTTGTCCCAGTCTCTAGACCTGCCTGTCTGTGTGGTGGATGACCACCTGACCTCTGAAGCTGTCAATGAGATGGTAAGTTGACCTTGTCATTTCATAGTACAACATTAATCCAATAAAATGTTATAGTGATGCTATCATTGGCAATGTTGACGTACCACAACCATCTCTGTTGTGTTGCAGTTGTTTAATTGGCCCAACGTTGCCAATGCTCCTCCACTCTTTAACAGTTAATAATAATTTCAGTATGATATTTGTTGTATATTATGTTTTATTATTTGCAATATAATTACATTTCTACCAGGAGCAGAGCAATTCTACCAGGAGCAGAGCAACCTCAGTGATGGAAACCACAGAAGAGGGGAAGCTCAACAATGTGGAACATCTGACACTTATGGACTTCCTTCAAAACCTAACTGAGAAGTATGTTCTGTTTTCTTTGGTACTATCACACCTTCAAGGAAATAAGATCAAATTAGAAACTGATCAATCGGGGAAAAAAATTCATTGCTAGAAAAGTTGTCACATTGCAATTTTGCCAAAACAACTGACACAAAGCAAGTATAACTTCACGATCAGGCAAATAATTAAATAAAAACAATTCTGCCACGCATCCTGATATGACAACATTTATAACAATATTGTTTTCAGGCAATGGAGGGGGATTCGTGAGGGCATGTTTGACCCGGTAAGATCATGTTACTGACAATTTAATCAGATTACCATGAAAATTCTGCCTAATGTTTAACCTTGTTCATAAGCTTTTGAAAGACGCACTATGCAACATTTTAAAACACTTCTTCTGTTTCTGGAATACAGCTGACAAAACAACAGCTTGCCGGCTTGTGTCTGAGGATTGTCCAGTTTTTATCGGACAAGCTGATGCAGATCATCATCCCAGGTCTTTACGAACTACTGGGCATCCAAGATGCTGCCTCCTCTCCATTGTCACAGAGATCTCTCACAGCGTCACTCACCAGTCTGTTAGACACCCTCGTCACCTGTGTGCAGGACAGCCTGCAAGGATCTCTCTCCAAACTTGCATGCATGTCCAATTCTCCATCTGGAAGTGCAGGCTCTCCGAAGATGACCCCTGCTGTAATGGCAGAAGTGATTAAAGATGTCAAGTCGGCCGTATCAGTGGTCGTTAAGAGTGCCTCCGCTAGCCAAACCCCTCAAGTGACACCGGTAAGGGGAGACTCACAGACCAAGGTGACTGAGAGCATGGTGAGAGAGCTGGCTGCTAAACTTGAAAAAGTTGACCAAGAGAGCAAGAGTCTAACAGGGCAAGTCATGACCATGATCTCTGACACAATGGTGGCTTTTGTTGACGAGAACGAACAGAATTTGCTGAAAGATCTGAAGGACAAGATCACGTTTCATGTTGACTTCATTGACGATCTTGATGCCCTGATAAGGAAATACGAGAGCAGCTACAATATTGGTGAATCTGGTTCCTCCTGCACGCTCACATCTAAGAGCATCCAAAAACTCTCCAGCCGGGAGTTTCAAACATCAGCAATACAAGCAGTGAGTGGAGTTCTTGCCAAAAAAGTCAGTAGTTTGAGCTTTCCTAGTTCAGTCATTCAGTCTGAGTTAACAGGTGCTGTATCAGGTCAAACATTCTCTGGCATTGTAAAGACAGAGTCAATTCAACCAGTGGGCTCAGCAGCGTCAGTAGTTGTTAAGACTTTTGTGTCAGATATGAAGTCCTTGGCTGAATCTGAAGAGAGTCCTCAACAGAAGAGTGCCTGGTCTGCTGCTGTTCACATTTACCACAGCATCCAAAACAACTTGAAAGATTATTTCGGCAAGCTTCAGCGATGTGCCTTAAAGAGCATTGTCACATCTGATGATAACATCACAAATGCTGAGTTTAAGGAGACAGTTCCACTTCCTTGCTTAAACATGAAATATAGGCCCAGTAAGAGTGAGCCTCAGTTGCCAGAGTCCACTGGTGCAGTTACTTTACAAAGAGGCCTAAGTGAGAGCTCAAAACTTCTTTGGGCAAAAACAGAGTCAGAAGAAAGCAAGCTCCTTCTGACAACTTGCACCAAAGAAGTCATCTCAGCGCTTCTGGTCTTGTACAACACTGAGATGTCAAAGGAGGACCCCCTGTACACTGTTGGAGAAAAAGGATCAGGCTTCTCTAATGAGAGAGAGAAATTTGTAGAGGGTGTTCTGGCTCAGCTTGGGGATATCTCCCATTCCAGGGCCTCATCACCAATAGTATATGAGTTCTCCTGTCAAAATGAGGACAGCAGAAGTAAGGCCACAGCTTCTTTGACCAGTCTGTTCAATTGTATTAGAAAACTCTCAAGTGAGGAATTTAAGAGAAATGCCACTCAAGCAGTGAGTGAGTTCCTAGTTAAAAAGTCCACCAGTAGCTTAACTAGTGCACAGCCTGCTTATTCTGTAGCATCCAGGTCTTGTTCCATTCAAAACCAGTACACATGGTCAAAGGATATTTGTGCGGATTCTGCTGCCTTTGGCATCATTGAAACATTTGTGGAAGACCTGCAGAGCTCGGCGCAACCTGCAGAAGTAGAGGAGAGAGAACCTGACCTCCAGGAAAATGCACAAAAGCTACAGAGCAGGATCTGGTCTGCTACCACTAGTTTATATAACAATATTCAGAAGACCTTAAAGGACTTCATCATTCATCAGCGGAGGTCAGACATGCTGAGCAGAATGTCTAGTCATATACCCACAGAGGACTCTGGACATCTTGGGACTAAGGAGCACATTTGTTTGGCAAGCCAGGACTTGAGGCAAGCTAGTAAGAGTGTGCCTCACTTGCACAGTTTGAACCTTGAAGTGGCTCTACACATGGGTGTCAGCGAGAGTTCAAAACTTCTCTGGACTGAAACAGACGAGGCTCTACTGACCAATAGTACCAAAGAGGTCATTTCAACAATCTTGACCTCATGCGAGGATCAGGCATCAAATGCACCTTGCTTCTCCACAGTAGGAAAGAAAATATCTGATATGTCCCTTGAGGTCACCATGTTGGTAGGTGGTGTTCTGTCTCAGCTGAAGGACATCTCCTTGTCAAGGTCCCCAACACCATGTGAAGACATGTTTGAACGTCTCCAAGGTTCTACTGAGCGAACCTCTCCAGTAAGTCTAGATTGCAGCACGGCTGCCTCCAAAGGCATTGCATCTTCCCACAGTCTTTCAACAAAGAGCCTCCAAAAACTCTCTAGTCATGAGTTCCAAACCAAAGCTGAGAAAGGAGTGAGTGAGGTCCTCTCTAGATCATTTAACATTGTGGAGGAAGGCACAACAGATAAGTACCTCCAGTCTGTATCTACATCCACCACATCTACTGATATTATACAAACCATGGTGAAAGACCAGCAGGAGCTCACCCAGACCACCCAATCATCTGACATGGTATCTGGAACCTCCCTGCTCACCACTGGACAGGTTTTTGAGAAAAGGATCTGGTCTGTTGCTCGTAACATCTACTACAGTCTGGAAAGTAAGATTACGGAGTTTCTCAGAAAAGATCTTCAAAGATCAGACACAACACTTGGTTCAATCCAAATCTTTACATATCAAAGCAGTCCTGCATCACAAAGAGCAAGTCTCGGCCATCTTGAGGTCAACCAGAGCAGTGTTACACCTGGAGGAAACGTTGCCTGTGTGGACATTCCGCACAAATTACTACCTAAAACCACTGAGCTCTCAGGATCCATGCTGGAGGATATTGACACGATCCGTTGTAGGAGTGCTGACAGCCAAAATACAAGAAATACCTCTTCTTCACGCTCCTCCATCTCTCTAACACCTACTTCAAAATTAAGGCAGTCGAAATGGCACTTTGCCTTACCCGGGACTCCCATCCCCACTGAGTTTCCTGCTCAGATTGACTTTCCCATTGTTAGAAACACAATCATTGAGGACTTCTTTCACACAGAGGACTTACTTCCTGTAACCTTTGTGGACAAAGTCAGGCAAGCTGCTGGGGTGGTAGTGGACATTATGGTGGAAAGTGTTGAGAACACACAGGAAGATGGACAGGGTGCTTCTCATCTTGACGACCTCCGATCTGCTGTTAGGAAATTGAGAAAAATAATTTCCACTTGGACCATCCACATTTTCAGTCATGAATTGGTGGATAAAGTGATAGCCCTTCAGGACAGCCACAGCACTCCACAGGTCTTAACATTGGAAGCAGCCAAAAGTGCTTCAGACTCCATTCTTTCAAGGCTGAAATGGGGAAAGGAACAATGTGCCATATCCAAGGAGCTCTCCTCTCAGCTTCTCCAGATATTTGCTGAAGAGACAGTGAAGGGCTTCCTGAGACAGTGGTCAGATGAGTATGAAAACATAAACTTTGATGTTTCAGTCCAGAACGATCCAAAGACTTCTACTTGCATGGTCATTCTTCAAATGATCACCAAAGCCACTGCTAAATGTTATTTTGAGTCCACTACCAGTGTGGCCACCAGTGACATTGTAGAAGGCGTGTTTGATTTGGAAAGGGATACCATCAGCAGTACTGGAGAGCAGGTCCTCACCTTTAACACAAAGGTTTAGTACACATACATCTTTCATGAATAACACTGCTGTTGACCTTTTATGAGATATATGATTCTTTGTGTCATGGCATTGCACTGCTTCTTTGCAATTGATATCCTGTACTTTAAGATATCGAAAAAATTTAAGTTTGTTTTAATGTGCCTTTTCCCACCAACCAGGGTTCCAAGAAAGTTAGTAAGAACCTCTGTCCTCAAGAGTCTCTGGAGTACCAGCCTCAGAACATTTCCCCTACTGTGTACTTTACAGGTAAGCCCTGCTGCTGTTTAGGCTGCTGCTCAGTCAAGACTGAGACATTATCCCTTTACCATTCCACTAATTCATTTGGAAAGACATTGTACTCCTCTGAGTTGTTACCTATGACATACTGTACTGTGGGCTGGGTGGTAGCCTAGTGGGTTAAGAGGTTGGGCCAGTAACCGATAGGTTGCTGGTTCAGAATCCCTGAGTTCACGAGGCAAAATCTGTCAATGTGCTCTTGAGCAAGGCACTTAATCCTAATTGCTCCTTGTAAGTCTCTCTAGATAAGAGTGTCTGATAAATTAGTTAAAATGTAAATTGATGGCATGCTGGATGGTCTTTCGTTGCAGAGACGATGACAACATCTCATGGCTCCTTTTCTCCAGAGGGAATTTATCGCATCGTCCTTCCCACTTGAAGAGAAGAGTCACAAACCCTCCCTTTTCACCAGATTGTCTAGATCCATCACGAAAGGCTTTCTCAGCCCATTCAAATCTTCAAGGAAAACCAAATTATTTAAATAAATTCCTCATTATAAACAACGAGAGCATTCATTTGTTCAGATGAGAATCTAATCGTATTGGTCACATACGCAGAAAACAACTGTGAGATGCTTTATTACGAGCACATTCCCAACAATGCAGAGTTTAAAAAGTAAGAAAATATTTTCTAAATAGTAACACAATAACAATAACAAGGCTATATACAAGGAGTACCAGTACCGAGTCAATGTGCATGGGTGCGAGGTAGTTGAGGTAATACAGTATGTCCATGTAGGTAAGGGTAAAAGTGACTAGGCAATCAGGATAGATAATAAACACAGTAGCAGCAGCTAGTGTGAAAGTCGGTCAGTGTCACAGTGAATGTGTGGGTAGAGTGTAGTGAGTGTGCATCGAGCCAATTCAAGAGAGTCAGTGGAAAACAATTAGAAAAATACATCAGTAACAAAGGGGGTCAATGCAAATAGTGCAGGTGGCCATTTAATTAACATTCAGCAGTCTGATGACTTGGGGGTAGAAGCTGTTCAGCAGTCTAATGACTTGGGGGTAGAAGCTGTTCAGCAGTCTAACGACTTGGGGGTAGAAGCTGTTCAGCAGTTTTATGAGTTGGGGGTAGAAGCTGTTCAGCAGTCTAATGACTTGGGGGTAGAAGCTGTTCAGCAGTCTAATGACTTGGGGGTAGAAGCTGTTCAGCAGTCTAATGACTTGGGGGTAGAAGCTATTCAGCAGTCTAATGACTTGGGGGTAGAAGCTGTTCAGCAGTCTAATGACTTGGGGGTAGAAGCTATTCAGCAGTCTAATGACTTGGGGCTGTTCAGCAGTCTAATGACTTGGGGGTAGAAGCTGTTCAGCAGTCGTATGGCTTGGGGGTAGAAGCTGTTCAGCAGTCTAATGACCAGGATCCTGGTGTCTACCCAATGTGCTGAGCACTCCTCCTGGCCAGAGTCCGCGCTACATTCAGCTGCTACAACCATGGTCTCTGTGTGAAGGCACTGTTAGAGAGTCAATCAACCAGAACAAGGTTAGGAGACCAAATCTGTGTCCTAGCATTGTGAAATACTGTATATGTAATGGCCTCAATACATTAATGAAGCGCCCTTACATCCTATCCTCTCCCCATACGGAAACAACTTGTTAGGGTGAACCAATAAGACACTATATACCTTCTAAGCATGATAGTTGGCTCATGATTTGTTTCAGGACTTGTTAGGGTAAACCAATAACAGCTTCTAACCCCAAGTCATAAGACTGCTGAACAATTAATCAAATGGCCACCGGACAATTTCAACTGTTTTATTATTTGTTACTTTAGTTTATTGGGTAAATATTCTCTTAACTCTTCTTGAACTGCACTGTTTGTTAAGGGCTTGTAAGTAAAGTATTTCACGGAAAGATCTACACTTGTTGTATTCAGCGCATGTGACAAATAAAGTTTGAGTTGATTTGATTTGACTATGTACCTTCTAAGCATGATGGTTGGCTCATGATTTGTTTGTACTGAAATCTATTCAGGGAGGATAAGGGTATATCATAGGCAGTGATGTAGTGGTAAAACCATTGACTGGTAAATGCTGATTGCCGTTCAGGATTAAAGAAGTAACGCTCCCTCTACTTTCAATGCATCTTCCACAAAAGGTGGGTAAATGCTTGAACAAAATAAAATAAAAAGTGTGTAAACAGCTTTTACATGTGTCCCCACCACCACTGATTATAGGAGGATTCTTCTGACAGTATTCACACCTTCCATAAGAAACCTCCAGAGAAATATTCATATTCACCGTAGCTGTCATTTAAACTTGGACTAACCTGGCCAAGGCCAAACAGTATATGGCGTTTTCTCTGGGTGTGCGGTCGCAGTGGAGAGAGAAAAGGCCTCCAGTGAGGTGGTGAGTATCTGGGCGGAGTTTGGCGAGGCAAACACAGGTCTGAGATTGGTGTCTCTGGAAATGGGCGGGAGCGGGACTCTGCTCCTCCATTGGTTGCTGTTCTGATCCCCACTCTCATCCTCCTCACATCCCTTCCCTCCACATCCCCTCTTCAACTCTCTTTCATCCCTCGTGGCCACAGGGTGTAGCTTCGGTAGTTGAAGAGGTTTATCCTGGGATGCCAGGGAGCGCAGCGGGCAGGATACATGAGATGGGCAGTTGATGGGGGTCAAACGTCGAGAGGCTGTGGACATCACCCTGATACCGGCCTTGGCCTCACTCCTCCTGGGCTTGGAGGACATCTTGGGGAGTGTGAAGCCGTCCACCAGGACCGTGTCGCCCACCCTGGTCCTGAACGGAGCCCTGTTGGGGCTGATGCAGTGCCTAGATGCTGTCCTCCTCTGCCCCAGCCTCACCCAGCCCTTTATCTGGAGGTATGTCCGCATGGGCAGGGCCATACCTGGGAGGACCACCACAGGGCACAGCTTGGTGGCCAGGTGACTCACACACTCCCTGTGGCCGTACTGAAGGGCGATCCTCAGGGGGTCACGACCCTGGGGATCCCGACAGGCAAGGGTCAGAACGCTGCTGGCGATAAAGAGTTTGAGGATGGTGAGCTGGCCACGCTCGATGGAGGCGACAGCGGGACACTTGGTGACGTCGGGGTGGGCCGTCTGGTGGCACCACTCACGGTAAGGGTGAACCCCCACCGGTTCAATGACAAGCACCCCCCTCTCCAGCAGCCAGCCGGCCAGGTCCAGGTGGCCCAGAGAAGCAGCGATGTAGAGTGCCACCCGGAGCTGGAACCTGGAATAATACAGAATCAATGTATTTATAACACGTTTCAAGTTTTTTTTGTCAAGTTCACAAGATACAGTGGGTTATAAAACAGTACAGTAAAATGCTTACTTGCAAACTCTTTCCCACAATGCAGTATTAAATATCAGGGTAAGAGAAAAAACGTATGAAGGAAAAAACACGAGAATATAAGCTACATACGGGGTCAGTACTATCATTGTAAGCTATATACAGGGTCAGTACTATCATTGTAAGCTATATACAGGGTCAGTACTATCATTGTAAGCTATATACAGGGTCAGTACTATCATTGTAAGCTATATACAGGGTCAGTACTATCATTGTAAGCTATATACAGGGTCAGCACTATCATTGTAAGCTATATACAGGGTCAGTACCATCATTGTAAGCTATATACAGGGTTAGTACCATCATTGTAAGCTATATACAGGGTCAGTACTATCATTGTAAGCTATATACAGGGTCAGTACCATTATTGTAAGCTATATACAGGGTCAGTACCATTATTGTAAGCTATATACAGCGTCAGTACCATTATTGTAAGCTATATACAGGGTCAGTACCATTATTGTAAGCTATATACAGGGTCAGTACTATCATTGTAAGCTATATAAAGGTTCAGTACCATCACTGTTGATAGTAAGTCTATCATACAGTTCAGTGTGTAGATGTGTATTCTGACCTCATCACAGGTCTCTCCCTAGACAGGTGTCGTTGGACGGTCAGTCTGTGTCCCAGGAAGCAGCCTCTGAGGAACTCCGCCCACCCATCCCAGGTGTCCAACCGTAGAGTAGCCCCTGGGAGACAGAGACACATGCAGGTTGTCCTCCTGGTTGCCATGAACCAAGAATGTGTTCCATACAGTCCATTTGTCTCTGTGTTACATCCATAAGGTGTTGAGCCAGAGGACCATTGATCTACTGCACAAGGAAGGCCATACCCAGGTCAATGGCGTAGTCGTGCAGCCGGTTGCAGTCGTAGAGTTGCAGGCCGGTGGGAGAGCTCAGTCTGAAGGAGCTGACGGGAAGCCCACACTGCTGGGACACCAGGGTCATGAGCCTGGCCACAGACGTACTCAGGAGAAACACAGTGTCCCGAGACTGAGAGGGTCTCCCCCATCACGGCACTGAACACACGCACCACCGGCTCCCGCTGAAGTATAAGACCATGGACATACAGTAAATTCACTTGTTTTACATAAATACCTATGTTGTGTTTATACACCGAGTAAACAAAACATTATGAACACCTGTTCTTTCCATGACAAAGACTGACCAGGTGAATCCAGGTGAAAGCTATGATTCCTGAATGATGTCACTTGTTAAATCGACTTCAGTGTAGATGAAGGGGAGCGGACAGGTTAAAGAAGGATTTTTAAGCCTTGAGACAATTGAGGCATAGATTGTGTATGTGTGCCATTCAGAGGGTGAATGGGCAAGACAAAATATTTAAGTGCCTTTGAACGGGGTAGTAGGTGCCAGGTGCACCGGTTTGTGTCAAGAACTGCAATGCTGCTGGGGTTTTTCACACTCAACAGTTTCCTGTGTGTATCATGAATGGTCCACCACCCAAAGAACATCCAGCCAACTTGGCACAACTGTTGGAAGCATTGGAGTCAACATGGGCCAGCATCCCTGGGGAACGCTTTCAAACACCTTGTAGAGTCCATGCCCCAACGAAATGAGGCTGTTCTGATGGCAGAAGGCAACTCAATATTAGGAAGGTGTTTCTAATGTTTGGTACACTCAGTATATATAAGTTAGGAGTCATATAATTACAGGGGTAAGATGAAGTGGCTCCATTGCACTGGTCTTAGGTCTGGTTTGTGTTTTTACTGCTAATGGTAAATGTTAGGATTTGGTGAGAGTAAACTGATCCTAGATCTGTGCCCAAGGGCAATTTCTATCCAGAGACAAATCAAAGGTCCATGCTATTTAAACTTATAATCTACCACCATCTCGTGGCTCAAATTTGTAACAACATTTTCTAATTCATGTGCTGTACTGAGTTTTGTTCTATCACATTGAACACTAATCTGGGTGCAGATTAAATTGAAGACTAATCTGGGTGAAAATTAAATTGAAGACTAATCTGGGTGCAGATTAAATTGTTAACAGAAATATTATGAATATGTATTTCAATGAACCCAAAGGGCCTCTTCTTCTCCTACTATACGGCCTGCTGTGCTCTACTGTACTCTGCTGTACTCTACTCTGCTGTACTCTACTCTGCTGTACTCTACTCTGCTGTGCTGTACTCTACTCTGCTGTACTCTACTCTGCTGTACTCTACTCTGCTGTACTATACACCACTGGGTATACAGACTCTTCAGATACTCTTAGCGAACACCAGACTCGAGGCGATTACATGGGGAAAAGGTTTATGACTGTAAGGGTGTTTGGTACAAAGGCAACACTACATCGGGCCACATTTCAGCTCTATCCCAGGTCAACCATACAATACTATAGATTTCCACTCTAGTCAACCAGCAAGAAGGAGAGACAGACAGAAGGTCTGGCTTTGACTATGTCAATGAAGGGATGTGTAAGTAAGGAACACAAATAAACATTATTCTGATGGTTAAATTTGTACTTAGATACATAACCACTCTCCTCTGTTAGCAAATCTTCCACAGAACCTTGTGGAACAGAGTGAGTTCTGTCCCTGTCTGGCTCTGGACATGTACCCAGGGACCTCTGTACAACAACACTTCAAACTCACGAAGCAGTGTTCTTACTAACCAATCACTCTACCATAACCATGGTCTCGGTATAAAGCAGTGTCCTTACTAACCAATCACTCTACCTTAACCATGGTCTTGGTTGAGCAAGGGCAATATTACTTTATGTCTCAAGCAGGGTGACCTCAACATACTATACATCACCATACTATATACCACCACACTATACAGTGGGGCAAAAAAGTATTTAGTCAGCCACCAATTGTGCAAGTTCTCCCACTTAAAAAGATGAGAGAGGCTTGTAATTTTCATCATAGGTACACTTCAACTATGACAGACAAAATGAGAAACAAAATCCAGAAAAATCACATTGTAGGATTTTTAATGAATTTATTTGCAAATTATGGTGGAAAATAAGTATTTGGTCACCTACAAACAAGCAAGATTTCTGGCTCTCACAGACCTGTAACTTCTTCTTTAAGAGTCTCCTCTGTCGTCCACTCGTTACCTGTATTAATGGCATCTGTTTGAATGAACTAAATCACCTAATCATACTATATCACCATACTATATATTACCACACTCTATATCACCATAATATATATAATCATACTATATAACCATACTATTTAACCATACAATATATCACCACACTATATATATCACCATGCTATATATTACCACTCTATATCACCATAATATATATAACCATACTATATATCACCACACTATATCTGAAACACTTTATGTTAATGATAGTATGAAGCTGTTTCAAGCAATAGCCAGCTCACTTTGATATGCATTTTCAAGCACGGGTAGAAACAGCTAGGTGTTCGGCTGGTACCTTCAGCAGGCAGCAGATGGCACTGCTAGGGGTGATGCCAACGTCTGTCAGGACCCAGCTGTCCCGAAGGATGGCACCAGCATAGCTCAGCTCCCGGAAGTGCCTCACCTACTTGTCGTCTGACAGTTGCACGTGGAAGTAATCCTGCCAGAGGAAGAAGATTGGAAACACAAGTAGCCGTAATTGAGTGTCCCATACAATCAGACTGAGGGGGCTCAACACTGATGGAGCCGTAATGGAGGGTGTTCCACCCAGACAGATGTCAATGTTTACCATACAATAATTGTAAACGTGTCCAATTGTGTACAATTAAGAAATAAGGCCCAAGGAAGTGTGGTATATGGCCAATATACCACAGCCAAGGGCTGTTCTTAGGCACAACGCAACGCGGAGGTATATTGGCCATATACCACAAACCCCCAAGGTGACTTCTTTTTTTTCAATTTAGTGGTATCCAATTGGTAGTTACAATCTTGTCCCATTGCTACAACTCCCTTATGGACTTGGGTGCACACATATAGAAGATGCAAACATGGAGAACATTTTTAGTAGCCTAGGGTCCGGGAAAGTGTTGGCCTTTTTAAAACCGCATTTCGTGCAATTCTACATAATTTTACATGACTGGAGACTTTGGCATTATCTTTTTTTAATCCGCAGAAATTATCGAAATGGCAGGCTACTTTGACACTGACAAACTTAGTGTCTGAGATCAATAAAAACGACCTTGTCTTGAATCCATCAATAGCCTATAGGCCTAGGTTTGTGGAGAAACATATAGTAGGCTACAATATGAGGAGGAAATTAGTCCTAAAAATGCTTTCCAGTTTCACTGACTCGCCCAATGATGCGCAGTTCACTCGCTGGAGATTATCGATGCGCTCCTGTCAAAAGCCTATCTCTCCCTCTCTCTGTTTTGTAAAAACAATGTTTGGGAGTTGATCAAATATTTTGGTAGTCTACAGCATAGTCTTATCTTTTCAGCAAGAGTCATTGCTTTTCAACCTGTGTTTTCCCTCGATTGTATTTGAAATATTGCAAAAGGCCTGTTTTGTCTGCCTGCTGTTTTTTCACTGACAGATTTGCCTCGCGTTCACGACTGTGGGCTATTCTTTGTTATTGGGCTACAATCCGCAGCTAGGCTATTTAAAAAAAAGAAGCTATTGGTCCTCTGTAGCTAAATTATAGGGCTTCTCATGACGTATTAGGCTATTCTGAATGATTTAATTTATTTCTGAACAGACAGCAGTAATTCCATAACTTTAGAAAATTCCTCCAGAACCCTTCATGCAGCTATGATTCTATAAGGAAACAAATGATGAAGTGCAACTCTGGAGAGATGAGTGGGTAGGATAATTGACGAAGAGGCAACTCGAATGAACTTTGATCGCTTTTATTATAATTGTTACATAGCAAATAGTGAAAATGATTTTTCATGGCACGAGAGGTACCGGATTCGGCCAAATAGGTTCCGGAACGGAAAGGTGCCGGATACTGTTCTGGCATGATCCGGCTCAAATTAAGCACTGATTTGAAGTACCTAGGCCTCTACCTGCTGAGTATAAAGATTATTAAACTAGATTCAGTGGGCTTGTCATTCACAGTACTGATGAAAAATCAAGTATATTTGATCTAAATTTGGGTAAACGAGGCCATCTAGTGGTCACCGGATTTAAAAAAAAATCCATGCAAGCTATCTTTGCACTAGCATGCGATGCCATATATTTGACGCAGGTATTTATTATTCAACAAGGATAGTCATTGACCCGGACAAATTATAATTGTATGAGCTATGCCTCTGTGTACCGGCGTTGTTGTACCCCTCTACTGTCTGACTTGGTGGGGCGATCTCGTTCTGCATGCCTGCTTCACTGAGATACAATGTGTCGTCATGCATTTGTGCATGCACGCTGTTAACGGTCATATCCGTCTTGCTAACTTAGCTAGCTCATCAACCAGTATTTTATTCGCTTTTTCTGCACGATATCACTTATTAAAGCCTTGAAACTCATGGGGACCTCACCGTTACCACGGATCATCGAGCTAGCCCTTATTTGGCAGCAGGGTTGCATCGGTTTCCACTGGATGTGACAGCTTGTTAGGCTGGCTAGCTGGGTAGCTAATTCGCTAACGCGAACTATTTATCACGTAGCAGCCTATGCTGACTTGCGTCGCTAGCAACTAGCTAACATAGAAAAAGTTTAGTCGTGGGTCCACAAAATCAAACAAATGGTACTGACCTGATGACAAAATCATATTTCGAAAATGTAGTAGCTATTTATGTTGTTGTTGTTTAATGACATTGCGAATATAATCATTTTTGACATTTAACTACCGGGTATGTATCTAATCCGGTTTCGGAATGAGAAAAGTATTAATCGCAAATTCCAGCACTAACGGATACCGGGAAACAGAAATAAGAGAACCGGTCACGAATGCGGAGCCACGCCCTAAAATAACATGTGACCACAAGGCGTTTGTGACGCATTCATGCGTTCCAATTTTGTCATAATTGTCTAGGTTCTAAATTGCTTATGAGCTTGGCTGCCCTTCAGAAAGTAGCTGATTCTTGTACTCTACAGCTGTATTTTCCTACAGTTAATAATAATTCTAGCAACAAAACAGATTTCATTCCTTAAAATGATTTTGCCAGATGGAAGAAAATAATAAGGTAGGCCTAAATTGTAATAAGATATACCTTAAAGACTGCTCGTGTTTAATCCTGAATCCAGTTGCCCCTCTTGTACTGGGATAAAACAATAGGGAACCCATGAACCTTATGGAGGAGTACATGTGTTTTGTAGAATCACCTGGGTTCTAAACTGGCTGAGGTAAACATTTTAGGAAAGCCTGGGTTTTTAAATCCCGGTGAAAGCAGATATGACAAGGTTTGTCAATGTCATGTTGCCCTTCCATTTAGATGAAACTAGCGAAAAGGATCATTTTTCTTCTCTTAATCCACATTTTCTAGCAAAAAAACAGGTTCAAGCTTTAGGGCTGGTGGCTCCATACATATTGGTCAAATGTAAAGTGTGTGTGTGTGTGTGTGTGGGGGGGGGGGGGGGGTATAGGCCTACACTGTCTTCATCCTCTAAACCCTGGATGTTTACTAACTTTGGGAAGTTGGAAACACAAGCATCTTCATATACAATAGGTTTGTTTCAAAATTAGCATGTTTCTGGTCAATTAGTATTTTTAATCAGCTCAAGGTATCGGTTGTCTTAAACCACAGGTTTAGGATCAGATGACCCATTAGGGGGGTGAAAGAACAGTTGACCCTGTACCAGTGGTTAGTGTTATCTTCTACTAACATGTTACAGCGCAGGCATCCCACTGGGCACAAACTGGTTGAATCAACGTTGTTTCAGCGTAATTTGTCAATGTATTGTGTGACATGGAATCTTCTTGGAAAATACATTGAATCGTCAACATAATCTGTTGTTTTGAGGGTGAAATTTCAACCACAGGATGATGTCATCATTGTAATCAAAATTAGCATAGCCAAACCTTGTATAAAATAGGTTGAATTTGTACCTTTGAAACAATGTCAGATTTTCAACATTATATACACTTTCAGAAAAAAACAATAGGCTGGGCAGCACCTCAGCCCGGGATCGAACCCCATCCAGGGTTTTAACTACACCCAGCCCTGCTTAGCTTTAATATGTCACTGACTACTACCAATATGCTATTGTGAGAATTATTATTGAGAGATCTCTTAATAACAAAATATATTCAGTGTTAATATCGAAGTCATTCCAAGGGGTAGGTTTGACAAAGCAAATGAGATGTAACAGCTATTGTTTCAATTCAACCCAGAGTTCAACTAATAGACAAGGCATACAGTATGGGCCTAGTGTCTCAAGCTTTGGTTGATTTCAAATTGAATCTTCCAAGTTAATCATTCACATTTTGGATTCACGTCTCCATCTCAACCAAAAATCTAAGTTAAAGAATAGGACTAAATTGAATCAAACTTTATTTAAAGTGCATTTAAAGTTTGATTTGATTAAATATAGACCTATTCTTTAACTTAGATTTCTGGTTGAGATGGAGACGTGAATCTAACATATAAATGATTCATTTTTAGACAAACTGGAATTAAAGCCAGACTAAGTCAGTGGCACAGAAGGTTACTATCCAAGCAGAAGATACGTCTCCTTCAAATGGTGATATCAAATCAAATTTATTTATATAGCCCTTCGTACATCAGCTGATATCTCAAAGTGCTGTACAGAAACCCAGCCTAAAACCCCAAACAGCAAGCAATGCAGGTGTAGAAGCACGGTGGCTAGGAAAAACTCCCTAGAAAGGCCAAAACCTAGGAAGAAACCTAGAGAGGAACCAGGCTATGTGGGGTGGCCAGTCCTCTTCTGGCTGTGCCGGGTGGAGATTATAACAGAACATGGCCAAGATGTTCAAATGTTCATAAATGACCAGCATGGTCGTATAATAATAAGGCAGAACAGTTGAAACTGGAGCAGCAACACAGTCAGATGGACTGGGGACAGCAAGGAGTCATCATGTCAGGTAGTCCTGGGGCATGGTCCTAGGGCTCAGGTCCTCCGAGAGAGAGAGAAAAAAAAAAAGAATTAGAGAGAGCATATGTGGGGTGGCCAGTCCTCTTCTGGCTGTGCCGGGTGGAGATTAAAACAGAACATTTCCAAGATGTTCAAATGTTCATAAATGATCAGCATGTTCGAATAATAAGAAGGCAGAACAGTTGAAACTGGAGCAGCAGCACGGCCAGGTGGACTGGGGACAGCAAGGAGTCATCATGTCAGGTAATCCTGGGGCATGGTCCTAGGGCTCAGGTCCTCCGAGAGAGAGAAGGAGATAATTAGAGAACGCACACTTAGATTCACATAGGACACCGAATAGGACAGGAGAAGTACTCCAGATATAACAAACTGACCATAGCCCCCGACACAAACTACTGCAGCATAAATACTGGAGGCTGAGACAGGAGGGGTCAGGAGACACTGTGGACCCATCCGAGGACACCCCCGGACAGGGCCAAACAGGAAGGATATAACCCCACCCACTGTGCCAAAGCACAGCCCCCACACCACTAGAGGGATATCTTCAACCACCAACTTACCATCCTGAGACAGGGCCGGGTATAGCCCACAAAGATCTCCGCCATGGCACAACCCAAGGGGGGGCGCCAACCCAGACAGGATGACCACATCAGTGAATCAACCCACTCAGGTGACGCACCCCTTCCAGGGACGGCATGAGAGGGCCCCAGTAAGCCAGTGACTCAGCCCCTGTAATAGGGTTAGAGGCAGAGAATCCCAGTGGAAAGAGGGGAACCGGCCAGGCAGAGACAGCAAGGGCGGTTCGTTTCTCCAGAGCCTTTCCGTTCACCTTCCCACTCCTGGGCCAGACTACACTCAATCATATGACCCACTGAAGAGATGAGTCTTCAGTAAAGACTTAAAGGTTGAGACCGAGTTTGCGTCTCTGACATGGGTAGGCAGACCGTTCCATAAAAATGGAGCTCTATAGGAAAGCCCTGCCTCCAGCTGTTTGCTTAGAAATTCTAGGGACAATTAGGAGGCCTGCGTCTTGTGACCGTAGCGTACGTGTAGGTATGTATGGCAGGACCAAATCAGAGAGATAGGTAGGAGCAAGCCCATGTAATGCTTTGTAGGTTAGCAGTAAAACCTTGAAATCAGCCCTTGCTTTGACAGGAAGCCAGTGTAGAGAGGCTAGCACTGGAGTAATATGATCAAAATTTTTGGTTCTAGTCAGGATTCTAGCAGCCGCATTTAGCACCAACTGAAGTTTATTTAGTGCTTTATCCAGGTAGCCGGAAAGTAGAGCATTGCAGTAGTCTAACCTAGAAGTGACAAAAGCATGGATTAATTTTTCTGCATCATTTTTGGACAGAAAGCTTCTGATTTTTGCAATGTTACGTAGATGGAAAAAAGCTGTCCTTGAAATGGTCTTGATATGTTCTTCAAAAGAGAGATCAGGGTCCAGAGTAACGCCGAGGTCCTTCACAGTTTTATTTGAGACGACTGTACAACCATTTAAGATTAATTGTCAGATTCAACAGAAGATCTCTTTGTTTCTTGGGACCTAGAACAAGCATCTCTGTTTTGTCCGAGTTTAAAAGTAGAAAGTTTGCAGCCATCCACTTCCTTATGTCTGAAACATATGCTTCTAGCAAGGGCAATTTTGATATTTGGTTTCGTTGTCAACCAAACATAATTCAATATTACTTTAGTAATACAGTAGATAGCCTAAAGTTCAGTGTACCTTACAAACTAATGGAACAGTATTTATTCAACCTTAAAATGAGCACCACAATTTGACAAAGCGTGCATGTTCAAGGTAGTGACGTGTGTAACTCTGTGTTGTTGTTTTTGGTCGCACTGCTTTGCTTCATCTTTGCCAGGTCGCAGTTGTAAAAGAGAACTTGTTCTCAACTGGCCTACCTGATTAAATAAAAGGTGAAAAAACAAGGAATAAAAAAATAGCATTTTAAGGTCGCAGATCTGTGGAGATCTTCCCAATTGCTATAATAATCTGCGCAGAATCTCAAACAGCATTGATCACTTGCACACTGTTCTTTTAATGTAATCTCAACTACAATCCAGGTCATTTGGTTGTGCTATTAGATAAAGCACATTGATAAAACATTTCAATAGTTGTATAAATACTAAATGTCTGACATTGTATTTCCATTTGAACTTTGTTGTGCTTTTAAATGGTTCAAAGTGCTGTGAAAACACATTTAGATGACAGATAAACCAGAAATCAGACAGTTTTTCCAATGGAATTTGGTTGTGCTTTTAGATGGTTGAACGCATAGTGAAAACACATTGGGAATTAAACACACTTCTCATTGTCTTTTTGAGTGGGGGATGCAACCAGGCTCACATGAAACCCTTCATGAAGACAAGTAGCCTAGTGGTTAGAGAGTTGGACTAGTAACCAAAAGGTTGCAAGTTCAAATCCCTGCACTGACAAGATACAAATCTGTCGTTCTGCCCCTGAACAGGCAGTTAACCCACTGTTCCTTGGCCTTTCTTGAAAATAAGAATTTGTTCTTAACTGACTTGCCTTGTAAAATAAAAATCTGAAGCAGAGTTTAATTTGTAAATTGGGAGGTGTCCGAACAAAAAGTGAGTGCTAGAAGGGGGGTTCTGTGGTACCAGAACTCATGAGAAAAAAAGATCACCTTTTATAATAGAGCATTGAACGCATATCATCACATTTGAGTAGAGCCATTTACAGAAGGTGAACACATGGAGAACATTTTTAGTAGCCAAGGGTCCGGGAAAGTGTTGGCCTTTTTAAAAACCGCATTTCGTGCAATTCTACATCCTTTTACATGACTGGAGACTTTGGCATTATCTTTTTTTAAATCCGCACAAATGATCGAAATGGCAGGATACTTTGACGCTGACAAATTTAGTATCTGAGATCAATAAAAACGACATTGTCTTGAATCCATCAATAGCCTATAGGCCTAGGTTTGTGGAGAAACATATAGTAGGCTACAATATGAGGAGGAAATTAGTCCTAAAAATGCTTTCCAGTTTCACTGACTCACCCAATGATGTGCAGCTCACTCGCTGGAGATTGTCGATGCGCTCGTGTCAAAAGCCTATCTCTCCCTCTCTCTGTTTTGTAAAAACAATGTTTGGGAGTTGATCAAATATTTTGGTAGTCTACAGCATAGTCTTATCTTTTCAGCAAGAGTCATTGCTTTTCAATCTGTGTTTCCCCTCGATTGTATTTGAAATATTGCAAAAGGCCTGTTTTGTCTGCGTGCTGTTTTTTCACTGACAGATTTGCCTCGCGTTCCCGACTGTAGGCTATTCTTTGTTATTGGGCTACAATCCGCAGCTAGGCTATTTAAAAAAAGGGACCATTGGTCCTCTGTAGCTAAATTAGAGGGTTTCTCATGACGTATTAGGCTATTCTGAATGATTCAATTTATTTCTGAACAGTAATTGCGTAACTTTAGAAAATTCCTCCAGAACCCTTCATGCAGCTATGATTCTATAAGGAAACAAATGATGAAGTGCAACTCTGGAGAGATGAGTGGGTAGGATAATTGACGAAGAGGCAACTCAAATGAACTTTGATCGCTTTTATTACCATTGTTACATAGAAAAAAGTGAAAATAATTTTTCATGGCACGGGATTCGGCCAAATAGGTTCCGGAACAAAACAGTCCAGAACGGAACGGTGCCGGATCCTGTTCTGGCATGATCCTGCTCAAATTAAGCACTGATTTGAAGTACCTAGGCCTCTACCTGCTGAGTATAAAGATTATTAAACTAGATTCAGTGGGCTTGTCATTCACAGTACTGATGAAAAATCAAGTATAGTTGATCTAAATGTGGGTATACGAGGCCATCTAGTGGTCACCGGATTTTATTATTTTTAATTCATGCAAGCTATCTTTGCACTAGCATGCGATTCCATGTATTTGACGCAGGTATTTATTTTTCAACATGTATTGTCTGGAACAAAATATAATTGTATGAGCTATGCCTCTGTGTCCCGGCGTTGTTGTACCCCTCTACTATCTGGCTTGGTGGGGCGATCTCGTTCTGCATGCCTGCTTCACTGAGATACAATGTGTCGTCATGCATTTGTGCATGCAAGCTGTTAACGGTCATACCCGTCTTGCTAGCTAATTTAGCTAGCTCATCAACCAGTATTTTATTCGCTTTTTCTGCACGACAGCACTTATTAAAGCCTTGAAACTCATGGGGACCTCACTGTTGCCACGGGTCATCGAGCTAGCCCTTATTTGGCAGCAGGGTTGCATCGGTTTCCACTGGATGTGACAGCTTGTTAGGCTGGCTAGCTAGGTAGCTAATTCGCTGACGCGAAGCAGCCTATGCTGACTAGCATCGCTAGCAACTAGCTAACATGGATAAAGGCTAGTCGTGGGTCCACAAAATCAAACAAATGGTACTGAACTGATAACAAAATCATGTTTCGAAATTGTAGAAGATATTTATGCTTTTTTTGTTGTTGTTGCTTAATGACATTGCGAATATCATAATTTTTGTCATTTAACTACCGGTATGTATTTAATCCGGTTTCGGCATGAGAAAAGTATTAATCGCAAATTCCAGCACTAACGGATACCGGGAAATAGAAATAAGAGAACCGGTCACGAATGCGGAGCCACGCCCTAAAATATCATGTGACCACAAGGCGTTTGTGACACATTCATGCGTTCCAATATTGTCATAATTGTCTGTAGGTTCTAAATTGCTTATGAGCTTGGCTGCCCTTCAGAAAGTAGCTGATTCTTGTACTCTACAGCTGTATTTTCCTACAGTTAATAATAATACTAGCAACAAAACAGATTTCATTCCTTAAAATGATATTGCCAGATGGAAGAAAATAATAAGGTAGGCCTAAACTGTAATAAGATATACCTTAAAGACTGCTTGTGTTTAATCCTGAATCCAGTTGCCCCTCTTGTACTGGGATAAAACAATAGGCAAGCCATGAACCTTATGGAGGAGTGCATGTGTTTTGCAGACACACCTGGGTTCTAGACTGGCTGAGGTAAACATTTTAGGAAAGCCTGGGTTTTTTAATCCCGGTGAAAGCAGATATGTCAAAGTTTGTCAATGTCATGTTGCCCTTCTATTTAGATGAAACTAGCGAAAAGGATCATTTTGCTTCTCTTAATCCACATTTTCTAGCAAAAAAACATGTTCATGCTTTAGGGCTGGTGGGCTGCATATATATTGGTAAAATATAAAGTGTGTGTGTGTGTGTGTGGGGGGGGGGGGGCGTAGTGGATATAATGGGGTATAGGCCTAACTGTTGTTTTGAGGGTGAAACTTAAATCACAGGATGATGTCATCATTGTAAACTAAATTCAGCATAGCCAAACCTTGTATAAAATAGGTTGAATTTGTACCTTTGAAACCATGTCAGATTTTCAACATTATATACACTTTCAGAAAAAAACAATAGGCAGCACCTCAGCCCGGGATCGAACCCCATCCAGGGTTTTAACTACACCCAGCCCTGCTTAGCTTTAATATGTCACTGACTACTACCAATATGCTATTGTGAGAATGATTATTGAGAGATCTCTTAATAACAAAATATATTCAGTGTTAATATCGAAGTCATTCTAAGGGGTAGGTTTGACAAAGCAAATGAGTGAGTGAGTCTTTGACATGAAGACAGTGGTTAGATTCTGCCATTGGGACTGCTCTGATGTTGTTTCCATTCTCTCCTGGTTATGACCATAGAGCCTTGTCCCAGTCTCTAGACCTGCCTGTCTGTGTGATGGATGACCACCTGACCTCTGAAGCTGTCAATGAGATGGTAAGTTGACCTTGTCATTTCATATTACAACATTAATCCAATAAAATGTTATAGTGATGCTATCATTGGCAATGTTGACGTACCACAACCATCTCTGTTGTGTTGCAGTTGTTTAATTGGCCCAACGTTGCCAATGCTCCTCCACTCTTTAACAGTTAATAATAATTTCAGTATGATATTTGTTGTATATAATGTTTTATTATTTGCAATATAATTACATTTCTACCAGGAGCAGAGCAATTCTACCAGGAGCAGAGCAACCTCAGTGATGGAAACCACAGAAGAGGGGAAGCTCAACAATGTGGAACATCTGACACTTATGGACTTCCTTCAAAACCTAACTGAGAAGTATGTTCTGTTTTCTTTGGTACTATCACACCTTCAAGGAAATAGGATCAAATTAGAAACTGATCAATCGGGGGAAAAAAATTCATTGCTAGAAAAGTTGTCACATTGCAATTTTGCCAAAACAACTGACACAAAGCAAGTATAACTTCACGATCAGGCAAATAATTAAATAAAAACAATTCTGCCACGCATCCTGATATGACAACATTTATAACAATATTGTTTTCAGGCAATGGAGGGGGATTCGTGAGGGCATGTTTGACCCGGTAAGATCATGTTACTGACAATTTAATTAGATTACCATGGAAACTCTGCCTAATGTTTAACCTTGTTCATAAGCTTTTGAAAGACGCACTATGCAACATTTTAAAACACTTCTTCTGTTTCTGGAATACAGCTGACAAAACAACAGCTTGCCGGCTTGTGTCTGAGGATTGTCCAGTTTTTATCGGACAAGCTGATGCAGATCATCATCCCAGGTCTTTACGAACTACTGGGCATCCAAGATGCTGCCTCCTCTCCATTGTCACAGAGATCTCTCACAGCGTCACTCACCAGTCTGTTAGACGATAAGACTAACACCAAGTCCCGCGTGAGATTTACTGAGGCTGGTGTACCTAAGAGGCCAGGCAGTCGAAAGTCGTACAATAGCTTTCGCATCCCGACTCCCTACCCTTCCTCCAACTGTATGGATCAGGAAGAGGAAGAAGAGCAGGAATCACAACTTAAGTCCAAGGAGATTTACCTGACTAAGGGCAGTGGAAGCTACCTGCCCAAGGGGGCCATGAGGTATGTTCTTAAAGGGAAATTTAACAACTTCATATTCATCTAGACAATCTGGACCCTTTCTTTCTAAAATTATCTGCCGAAATTGTTGCCACCCCTATTACTAGCCTGTTCAACCTCTCTTTCGTGTCGTCTGAGATTCCCAAAGATTGGAAAGCAGCTGCGGTCATCCCCCTCTTCAAAGGGGGGGACACTCTTGACCCAAACTGCTACTGACCTATATCTATCCTACCGTGCCTTTCTAAGGTCTTCGAAAGCCAAGTCAACAAACAGATTACCGACCATTTCGAATCTCACCATACCTTCTCTGCTATGCAATCTGGTTTCAGAGCTGGTCATGGGTGCACCTCAGCCACGCTCAAGGTCCTAAACGATATCTTAACCGCCATCGATAAGAAACATTACTGTGCAGCCGTATTCATTGATCTGGCCAAGGCTTTCGACTCTGTCAATCACCATATCCTCATCGGCAGACTCGACAGCCTTGGTTTCTCAAATGATTGCCTCGCCTGGTTCACCAACTACTTCTCTGATAGAGTTCAGTGTGTCAAATCGGAGGGTCTGCTGTCCGGACCTCTGGCAGTCTCTATGGGGGTGCCACAGGGTTCAATTCTTGGACCGACTCTCTTCTCTGTATACATCAATGAGGTCGCTCTTGCTGCTGGTGAGTCCCTGATCCACCTCTACGCAGACGACACCATTCTGTATACTTCCGGCCCTTCTTTGGACACTGTGTTAACAACCCTCCAGGCAAGCTTCAATGCCATACAACCCTCCTTCCGTGGCCTCCAATTGCTCTTAAATACAAGTAAAACTAAATGCATGCTCTTCAACCGATCGCTACCTGCACCTACCCGCCTGTCCAACATCACTACTCTGGACGGCTCTGACTTAGAATACGTGGACAACTACAAATACTTAGGTGTCTGGTTAGACTGTAAACTCTCCTTCCAGACCCATATCAAACATCTCCAATCCAAAGTTAAATCTAGAATTGGCTTCCTATTTCGCAACAAAGCATCCTTCACTCATGCTGCCAAACATACCCTTGTAAAACTGACCATCCTACCAATCCTCGACTTTGGCGATGTCATTTACAAAATAGCCTCCAATACCCTACTCAACAAATTGGATGCAGTCTATCACAGTGCAATCCGTTTTATCACCAAAGCCCCATATACTACCCACCATTGTGACCTGTACGCTCTCGTTGGCTGGCCCTCGCTTCATACTCGTCGCCAAACCCACTGGCTCCATGTCATCTACAAGACCCTGCTAGGTAAAGTCCCCCCTTATCTCAGCTCGCTGGTCACCATAGCATCTCCCACCTGTAGCACACGCTCCAGCAGGTATATCTCTCTAGTCACCCCCAAAACCAATTCTTTCTTTGGCCGCCTCTCCTTCCAGTTCTCTGCTGCCAATGACTGGAACGAACTACAAAAATCTCTGAAACTGGAAACACTTATCTCCCTCACTAGCTTTAAGCACCAACTGTCAGAGCAGCTCACAGATTACTGCACCTGTACATAGCCCACCTATAATTTAGCCCAAACAACTACCTCTTTCCCAACTGTATTTAATTTTAATTTATTTATTTATTTTGCTCCTTTGCACCCCATTATTTTTATTTCTACTTTGCACATTCTTCCATTGCAAAACTACCATTCCAGTATTTTACTTGCTATATTGTATTTACTTTGCCATCATGGCCTTTTTTGCCTTTACCTCCCTTCTCACCTCATTTTCTCACATTGTATATAGACTTGTTTATACTGCATTATTGACTGTATGTTTGTTTTTACTCCATGTGTAACTCTGTGTCGTTTTATCTGTCGAACTGCTTTGCTTTATCTTGGCCAGGTCGCAATTGTAAATGAGAACTTGTTCTCAACTTGCCTACCTGGTTAAATGAAGGTAAAATAAAAAATAAAAATCTCCAGCATCACCATATGTGAAAATTACACATTTCCATGCTTTGTAGTAAAAAAAAATTGAGAGGGACGTATTAGTGCTTTTTGAGGTTGGTTTGGTTTCGATTCAAATATTAAAAAAATAATCACGGTTTTGGATACTTTTTTTAGACATTGAATGCACTATGGATTATGTGTGTTGAATGCTGTAACAACACATAATAAAACAATGAATAAAAGTCCCATTATGGTAGTGACTGTCCATTACTGTTTATGACTTATCAACCATCATTTACTTTCTCATATAAAATATTTATTTGATGACTTTATTATTTCATTCCAAGTCATCAACTCATCTCTATAGAGCTGCTGCTTATCCTGTCTGACAAAATCACTATTTTAGTAGTTCTTCTAAGTAAATAAGACCTACTTTTATGACCACTGAACACCAACTGTCAATCACTTAGATCATGTATTTCCAGGTAGAGAATCCTCGCAACACAACTGCTTTTTATCTCTCTCATGCATTCTCTCGTCTCTCCGTCTCAGTCAATGAGGTTTCCGTATCTGCTCCACACAGAGTGGACAAGTAAGTGGGCGTGCAATGGATTATGGGCTTTAATTGCCATATTTTCTGTGCTAAACTATGTAGAATATTGACCTGTTGGAAACTACAACTCCCTACTACATTGCATAGTTCGTGCTTGATCTGATTTATCTCTACAGAAACTGAGCATCGAGCTCACAGAAGAAGAAAAAAATGTACTATATGGAATTCAAATAATTGAGCCGACGTCGGTCAATTAGTTGTTTAAAAACCGAAAAATAACAAAAATGTTGGTTAAATGCTCAGCTCTAGAGTCTAATGACATCATCAGTGTGCATCGTGTGATTTTAACCAATTATGAGTAGGCATTGCCTACTAATTGGTTGATGTCATAGAAAACACTTATCTTCCTCTTTCTTTTTTACTACAAAACATAGAAATGCCCGTTTTTCACATATGCTGATGTTGGGGTGGTGCTGGAGATGATGAATATGAAGTTGAAACATTTAGAAATTTCCCTTTAACATTTCTTCAAACTGCCTTGTATTTATGATTGTCCTTGAAGTTATTAGAAGTTACAGTATTTGAAGTTTATAGCAATTTGGATTTTTGTAGAGGATAGATATTGCCAGGATAGATAGATATCTACAGGCCAGTTTCAATACAAATGACTTATACAAAATACATTTTATTGGGCTTTAGAAATTAAACAGTTAGGCTGACATCACACTAAGGTTTTTTCTCAGAGAAACAGCAGTGTTTTCCTCATTGTTTTCAATGGTGCAGATGTATTTGACACACTGAATGTGCATCACAGCCTTACATATTATTTGTTTGACTTTGATGATTTCTGTTGTTTTTTCCCCCAAGGATTCTAACCTCTCTGTCTGATGTGCAGAAAAAAACAACCAACTCTGAGACGCTACAAGTCCTCTTAGGTGTCTCAGAGGACACCCTCGTCACCTGTGTGCAGGACAGCCTGCAAGGTTCTCTCTCCAAACTTGCATGCATGTCCAATTCTCCATCTGGAAGTGCAGGCTCTATGATGCTAACCCCTGCTGTAATGGCAGAGTTGGCTAAAGATGTCAAGTCGGCCTTATCAGTGGTCGTTAAGAGTGCCTCCGCAAGCCAAACCTCTCTAGTGACACCGGTAAGGGGAGACTCACAGACCAAGGTGACTGAGAGCATGGTGAGAGAGCTGGCTGCTAAACTTGAAAAAGTTGACCAAGAGAGCAAGAGTCTAACAGGGCAAGTCATGACCACGATCTCTGACACAATGGTGGCTTTTGTTGACGAGAACGAACAGAATTTGCTGGAAGATCTGAAGGACAAGATCACGTTTTTGGCATCGCATGTTGGCTTCATTGACGATCTTGATGCCCTGATAAGGAAATACGAGAGCAGCTACAATATTGGTGAATCTGGTTCCTCCTGCACGCTCATGTCTAAGAGCATCCAAAAACTCTCCAGCAGGGAGTTTCAAACATCAGCAATACAAGCAGTGAGTGGAGTTCTTGCCAAAAAAGTCAGTAGTTTGAGCTTTCCTAGTTCAGTCGTTCAGTCTGAGTTAACAGGTGCTGTATCAGGTCAAACATTGTCTGGCATTGTAAAGACAGAGTCAATTCACCCAGTGGGCTCAGCAGCGTCAGTAGTTGTTAAGACTTTCGTGTCAGATATGAAGTCCTTGGCTGAATCTGAAGAGAGTCCCCAACAGAAGAGTGCCTGGTCTGCTGCTGTTCACATTTACCACAGCATCCAAAACAACTTGAAAGATTATTTCGGCAAGCTTCAGCGATGTGCCTTAAAGAGCATTGTCACATATGATGATAACATCACAAATGCTGAGTTTAAGGAGACAGTTCCACTTCCTTGCTTAAACATGAAATATAGGCCCAGTAAGAGTGAGCCTCAGTTGCCAGAGTCCACTGGTGCAGTTACTTTACAAAGAGGCCTAAGTGAGAGATCAAAACTTCTTTGGGCACACACTGAGTCAGAAGAAAGCAAGCTCCTTCTGACAACTTGCACCAAAGAAGTAATCTCAGAGCTTCTGGTCTTGTACAACACTGAGATGTCAAAGGAGGACCCCCTGTACACTGTTGGAGAAAAAGGATCAGGCTTCTCTATTGAGAGAGAGAAATTTGTAGAGGGTGTTCTGGCTCAGCTTGGGGATATCTCCCATTCCAGGTCCTCATCACCAATAGTTTGTGAGTTCTCCTGTCAAAATGAGGACAGCAGAAGTAAGGCCACAGCTTCTTTGACCAGTCTGTTAGATTGTATTAGAAAACTCTCAAGTGAGGAATTCAAGAGTGACACCACTCAAGCAGTGAGTGAGTTCCTAGTTAAAAAGTCCACCAGTAGCTTAACTAGTGCACAGCCTGCTTATTCTGTAGCATCTAGGTCTTGTTCCGTTCAAAACCAGAGAACCTTATCAAAGGATATTTGTGCGGATTCTGCTGCCTTTGGCATCATTGACACATTTGTGGAAGACCTGCAGAGCTTGGCGCAACCTGCAGAAGTAGAGGAGAGAGAACCTGACCTCCAGGAAAATGCACAAAAGCGAAAGAGCAGGATCTGGTCTGCTACCACTAGTTTATATAAAAATATTAAGAAGACATTAAAGGGCTTCACCATTCACCGGCGGAGGTCAGACGTGCAGGGAAGAATGTCTAGCCATACACCCACAGAGGACTCTGGACATCTTGTGACTGAGGAGTACCTTGGTTTGGCAAGCCAGAACTTGACGCAAGCTAGTAAGAGTGTGCCTCACTTGCCCAGTTTGAACCGGGAAGTGACTCTACACATGGGTGTCAGCGAGAGTTCAAAACTTCTCTGGACTGAAACAGACGAGGGTCTAATGAACAATAGTACCAAACAGGTCATTTCAACAATCTTGACCTCATGCGAGGATCAGACAATAAATGCACCTTGCTTCTCCACAGTAGGAAAGAAAATATCTGATATGTCCCTTGAGGTCAACATGTTGGTAGGTGGTGTTCTGTCTCAGCTGAAGGACATCTCCTTGTCAAGGTCCCCAACACCATGTGAAGACATGTTTGAACGTCTCCAAGGTTCTCCTGAGCGAACCTCTCTAGTAAGTCTAGATTGCAGCACGGCTGCCTCCAAAGGCACTGCATCTTCCCACAGTCTTTCAACAAAGATCCTCCAAAAACTCTCTAGTCATGAGTTCCAAACCAAAGCTGAGAAAGGAGTGAGTGAGGTCCTCTCTAGATCATTTAACATTGTGGAGGAAGGCACAACAGATAAGTACCTCCAGTCTGTATCTACATCCACCACATCTACTGATATTATACAAACCATGGTGAAAGACCAGCAGGAGCTCACCCAGACCACCCAATCATCTGACATGGTATCTGGAACCTCCCTGCTCACCACTGGACAGGTTTTTGAGAAAAGGATCTGGTCTGTTGCTCGTAACATCTACTACAGTCTGGAAAGTAAGATTACGGAGTTTCTCAGAAAAGATCTTCAAAGATCAGACACAACACTTGGTTCAATCCAAATCTTTACATATCAAAGCAGTCCTGCATCACAAAGAGCAAGTCTCGGCCATCTTGAGGTCAACCAGAGCAGTGTTACACCTGGTGGAAACGATGCCTGTGTGGACATTCCGCACAAATTACTATCTAAAACCACTGAGCTCTCAGGATCCATGCTGGAGGATATTGACACGATCCGTTGTAGGAGTGCTGACAGCCAAAATACAAGAAATACCTCTTCACGCTCCTCCATCTCTCTAACACCTACTTCAAAATTAAGGCAGTCGAAATGGCACTTTGCCTTACCCGGGACTCCCATCCCCACTGAGTTTCCTGCTCAGATTGACTTTCCCATTGTTAGAAACACAATCATTGAGGACTTCTTTCACACAGAGGACTTACTTCCTGCAACCTTTGTGGACCAAGTCAGGCAAGCTGCTGGGGTGGTAGTGGACATTATGGTGGAAAGTGTTGAGAACACACAGGAAGATGGACAGGGTGCTTCTCATCTTGACAACCTCCGATCTGCTGTTAGGAAATTGAGAAAAATCATTTCCACTTGGACCATCCACATTTTCAGTCATGAATTGGTGGATAAAGTGATAGCCCTTCAGGACAGCCACAGCACTCCACAGGTCTTAACATTGGAAGCAGCCAAAAGTGCTTCAGACTCCATTCTTTCAAGGCTGAAATGGGGAAAGGAACAATGTGCCATATCCAAGGAGCTCTCCTCTCAGCTTCTCCAGATATTTGCTGAAGAGACAGTGAAGGGCTTCCTGAGACAGTGGTCAGATGAGTATGAAAATATAAATTTTGATGTTTCAGTCCAGAATGATCCAAAGACTTCTACTTGCATGGTCATTCTTCAAATGATCACCAAAGCCACTGCTAAATGTTATTTTGAGTCCACTACCAGTGTGGCCACCAGTGACGTTGTAGAAGGCGTGTTTGATTTGGAAAGGGATACCATCAGCAGTACTGGAGAGCAGGTCCTCACCTTTAACACAAAGGTATAGTACACATACATCTTTCATGAATAACACTGCTGTTGACCTTTTGTGAGATATATGATTCTTTGTGTCATGGCATTGCACTGCTTCTTTGCAATTGTTATGCTGTACTTTAAGATATCGAAAAAATGTCAGTTTGTTTTAATGTGCCTTTTCCCACCAACTAGGGTTCCAAGAAAGTTAGTAAGAACCTCTGTCCTCAAGAGTCTCTGGAGTACCAGCCTCAGAACATTTCCCCTACTGTGTACTTTACAGGTAAGCCCTGCTGCTGTTTAGGCTGCTGCTCAGTCAAGACTGAGACATTATCCCTTTGAGTTGTTACCTATGACATACTGTACTGTGGGCTGGGTGGTAGCCTAGTGGGTTAAGAGGTTGGGCCAGTAACCGATAGGTTGCTGGTTCAGAATCCCCGAGTTCACGAGGCAAAATCTGTCAATGTGCTCTTGAGCAAGGCACTTAATCCTAATTGCTCCTTGTAAGTCTCTCTAGATAAGAGTGTCTGATAAATGAGTAAAAATGTAAATTGATGGCATGCTGGATGGTCTTTTGTTGCAGAGACGATGACAACATCTCATGGCTCCTTTTCTCCAGAGGGAATTTATGATATCGCATCGTCCTTCCCACTTGAAGAGAAGAGTCGCAAACCCTCCCTTTTCACCAGATTGTCTAGATCCATCACGAAAGGCTTTCTCAGCCCATTCAAATCTTCAAGGAAAACCAAATTATTTAAATAAATTCCTCATTATAAACAACGAGAGCATTCATTTGTTCAGATGAGAATCTAATCGTATTGGTCACATACGCAGAAAACAACTGTGAGATGCTTTATTACGAGCACATTCCCAACAATGCAGAGTTAAAAAAGTAAGAAAATATTTTCTAAATAGTAACACAATAACAATAACAAGGCTATATACAAGGAGTACCAGTACCGAGTCAATGTGCATGGGTGCGAGGTAGTCGAGGTAATACAGTATGTACATGTAGGTAAGGGTAAAAGTGACTAGGCAATCAGGATAGATAATAAACACAGTAGCAGCAGCTAGTGTGAAAGTCGGTCAGTGTCACAGTGAATGTGTGGGTAGAGTGTAGTGAGTGTGCATCGAGCCAATTCAAGAGAGTCAGTGGAAAACAATTAGAAAAATACATCAATAACAAAGGGGGTCAACGCAAATAGTGCAGGTGGCCATTTAATTAACGTTCAGCAGTCTAATGACTTGGGGGTAGAAGCTGTTCAGCAGTCTAATGACTTGGGGGTAGAAGCTGTTCAGCAGTCTAATGACTTGGGGGTAGAAGCTGTTCAGCAGTCTAATGACTTGGGCGTAGAAGCTGTTCAGCAGTCTAATGACTTGGGGGTAGAAGCTGTTCAGCAGTCTAATGACTTGGGGGTAGAAGCTGTTCAGCAGTCTAATGACTTGGGGGTAGAAGCTGTTCAGCAGTCTTATGGCTTGGGGGTAGAAGCTGTTCAGCAGTCTGATGGCTTGGGGGTAGAAGCTGTTCAGCAGTCTAATGACTTGGGGGTAGAAGCTGTTCAGCAGTCTAATGACTTGGGGGTAGAAGCTGTTCAGCAGTCTAATGACTTGGGGGTAGAAGCTGTTCAGCAGTCTAATGACTTGGGGGTAGAAGCTGTTCAGCAGTCTAATGACTTGGGGGTAGAAGCTGTTCAGCAGTCTAATGACTTGGGGGTAGAAGCTGTTCAGCAGTCTAATGACTTGGGGGTAGACGCTGTTCAGCAGTCTAATGACTTGGGGGTAGAAGCTGTTCAGCAGTCTAATGACTTGGGGGTAGACTCTGTTCAGCGGTCTAATGACTTGGGGGTAGAAGCTGTTCAGCAGTCTAATGACTTGGGGGTAGAAGCTGTTCAGCAGTCTAATGACTTGGGCGTAGAAGCTGTTCAGCAGTCTAATGACTTGGGGGTAGAAGCTGTTCAGCAGTCTAATGACTTGGGGGTAGAAGCTGTTCAGCAGTCTAATGACTTGGGGGTAGAAGCTGTTCAGCAGTCTTATGGCTTGGGGGTAGAAGCTGTTCAGCAGTCTGATGGCTTGGGGGTAGAAGCTGTTCAGCAGTCTAATGACTTGGGGGTAGAAGCTGTTCAGCAGTCTAATGACTTGGGGGTAGAAGCTGTTCAGCAGTCTAATGACTTGGGGGTAGAAGCTGTTCAGCAGTCTAATGACTTGGGGGTAGAAGCTGTTCAGCAGTCTAATGACTTGGGGGTAGAAGCTGTTCAGCAGTCTAATGACTTGGGGGTAGACGCTGTTCAGCAGTCTAATGACTTGGGGGTAGAAGCTGTTCAGCAGTCTAATGACTTGGGGGTAGACTCTGTTCAGCGGTCTAATGACTTGGGGGTAGAAGCTGTTCAGCAGTCTAATGACTTGGGGGTAGAAGCTGTTCAGCAGTCTAATGACTTGGGGGTAGAAGCTGTTCAGCAGTCTAATGACTTGGGGGTAGAAGCTGTTCAGCAGTCTAATGACTTGGGGGTAGAAGCTGTTCAGCAGTCTAATGACTTGGGGGTAGAAGCTGTTCAGCAGTCTAATGACTTGGGGGTAGACGCTGTTCAGCAGTCTAATGACTTGGGGGTAGAAGCTGTTCAGCAGTCTAATGACTTGGGGGTAGACTCTGTTCAGCGGTCTAATGACTTGGGGGTAGAAGCTGTTCAGCAGTCTAATGGCTTGGGGTAGAAGCTGTTCAGCAGTCTAATGGCTTGGGGTAGAAGCTGTTCAGCAGTCTAATGGCTTGGGGGTAGAAGCTGTTCAGCAGTCTAATGACTTGGGGGTAGAAGCTGTTCAGCAGTCGTATGGCTTGGGGGTAGAAGCTGTTCAGCAGTCTAATGACCAGGATCCTGGTGTCTACCCAATGTGCTGAGCACTCCTCCTGGCCAGAGTCCGCGCTACATTCAGCTGCTACAACCATGGTCTCTGTGTGAAGGCACTGTTAGAGAGTCAATCAACCAGAACAAGGTTAGGAGACCAAACCTGTGTCCTAGCATTGTGAAATACTGTATATGTAATGGCCTCAATACATTAATGAAGCGCCCTTACATCCTATCCTCTCCCCATACTGAAACAACTTGTTAGGGTGAACCAATAAGACACTATATACCTTCTAAGTTGGCTGATGATTTGTTTCAGGACTTGTTAGGGTAAACCAATAACAGCTTCTAACCCCAAGTCATAAGACTGCTGAACAATTAATCAAATGGCCACCGGACAAGTTCAACTGTTTTATTATTTGTTACTTTAGTTTATTAGGTAAATATTCTCTTAACTCTTCTTGAACTGCTCTGTTTGTTAAGGGCTTGTAAGTAAAGTATTTCACGGAAAGATCTACACTTGTTGTATTCAGCGCATGTGACAAATTTAAAGTTTGAGTTGATTTGACTATGTACCTTCTAAGCATGATGGTTGGCTCATGATTTGTTTGTACTGAAATCTATTCAGGGAGGATAAGGGTATATCATAGGCAGTGATGTAGCGGTAAAACCATTGACTGGTAAATGCTGATTGCCGTTCAGGATTAAAGAAGTAACGCTCCCTCTACTTTCAATGCATCTTCCACAAAAGGTGGGTAAATGCTTGAACAAAATAAAATAAAAAGTGTGTAAACAGCTTTTACATGTGTCCCCACCACCACTGATTATAGGAGGCTTCTTCTGACAGTATTCACACCTTCCATAAGAAACCTCCAGAGAAATATTCATATTCACCGTAGCTGTCATTTAAACTTGGACTAACCTGGCCAAGGCCAAACAGTATATGGCGTTTTCTCTGGGTGTCGCAGTGGAGAGAGAAAAGGCCTCCAGTGAGGTGGTGAGTATCTGGGCGGAGTTTGGCGAGGCAAACACAGGTCTGAGATTGGTGTCTCTGGAAATGGGCGGGAGCGGGACTCTGCTCCTCCATTGGTTGCTGTTCTGATCCCCACTCTCATCCTCCTCACATCCCTTCCCTCCACATCCCCTCTTCTTCTCTCTTTCATCCCTCGTGGCCACAGGGTGTAGCTTCGGTAGTTGAAGAGGTTTATCCTGGGATGCCAGGGAGCGGAGCGGGCAGGATACATGAGATGGGCAGTTGATGGGGGTCAAACGTCGAGAGGCTGTGGACATCACCCTGATACCGGCCTTGGCCTCACTCCTCCTGGGCTTGGAGGACATCTTGGGGAGGGTGAAGCCGTCCACCAGGACCGTGTCGCCCACCCTGGTCCTGAACGGAGCCCTGTTGGGGCTGATGCAGTGCCTAGATGCTGTCCTCCTCTGCCCCAGCCTCACCCAGCCCTTTATCTGGAGGTATGTCCGCATGGGCAGGGCCATACCTGGGAGGACCACCACAGAGCACAGCTTGGTGGCCAGGTGACTCACACACTCCCCGTGGCCGTACTGAAGGGCGATCCTCAGGGGGTCACGACCCTGGGGATCCCGACAGGCAAGGGTCAGAACGCTGCTGGCGATAAAGAGTTTGAGGATGGTGAGCTGGCCACGCTCGATGGAGGCGACAGCGGGACACTTGGTGACGTCGGGGTGGGCCGTCTGGTGGCACCACTCACGGTAAGGGTGAACCCCCACCGGTTCAATGACAAGCACCCCCCTCTCCAGCAGCCAGCCGGCCAGGTCCAGGTGGCCCAGAGAAGCAGCGATGTAGAGTGCCAACCTGGAGCTGGAACCTGGAATAATACAGAATCAATGTATTTATAACACATTTCAAGTTTTTTTTGTCAAGTTCACAAGATACAGTGGGTTATAAAACAGTACAGTAAAAAGCTTACTTGCAAACTCTTTCCCACAATGCAGTATTAAAGAGAATATAAGAGAATATAAGCTACATACGGGGTCAGTACTATCATTGTAAGCTATATACAGGGTCAGTACTATCATTGTAAGCTATATACAGGGTCAGTACCATCATTGTAAGCTATATACAGGGTCAGTACCATCATTGTAAGCTATATACAGGGTCAGTACTATCATTGTAAGCTATATACAGGGTCAGTACCATTATTGTAAGCTATATACAGGGTCAGTACCATTATTGTAAGCTATATACAGGGTCAGTACCATTATTGTAAGCTATATACAGGGTCAGTACTATCATTGTAAGCTATATAAAGGTTCAGTACCATCACTGTTGATAGTAAGTCTATCATACAGTTCAGTGTGTAGATGTGTATTCTGACCTCATCACAGGTCTCTCCCTAGACAGGTGTCGTTGGACGGTCAGTCTGTGTCCCAGGAAGCAGCCTCTGAGGAACTCCGCCCACCCATCCCAGGTGTCCAACCGTAGAGTAGCCCCTGGGAGACAGAGACACATGCAGGTTGTCCTCCTGGTTGCCATGAACCAAGAATGTGTTCCATACAGTCCATTTGTCTCTGTGTTACATCCATAAGGTGTTGAGCCAGAGGACCATTGATCTACTGCACAAGGAAGGCCATACCCAGGTCAATGGCGTAGTCGTGCAGCCGGTTGCAGTCGTAGAGTTGCAGGCCGGTGGGAGAGCTCAGTCTGAAGGAGCTGACGGGAAGCCCACACTGCTGGGACAGCAGGGTCATGAGCCTGGCCACAGACGTACTCAGGAGAAACACAGTGCCCAAGACTGAGAGGGTCTCCCCCGTCACGGCACTGAACACACGCACCACCGGCTCCCGCGGAAGTATAAGACCATGGACATACAGTAAATGCACTTGTTTTACATAAATACCTATGTTGTGTTTATACACCGAGTAAACAAAACATTATGAACACCTGTTCTTTCCATGACAAAGACTGACCAGGTGAATCCAGGTGAAAGCTATGATCCCTTAATGATGTCACTTGTTAAATCCACTTCAGTGTAGATGAAGGGGAGCAGACAGGTTAAAGAAGGATTTTTAAGCCTTGAGACAATTGAGGCATAGATTGTGTATGTGTGCCATTCAGAGGGTGAATGGGCAAGACAAAATATTTAAGTGCCTTTGAACGGGGTAGTAGGTGCCAGGTGCACCGGTTTGTGTCAAGAACTGCAATGCTGCTGGGGTTTTTCACACTCAACAGTTTCCTGTGTGTATCATGAATGGTCCACCACCCAAAGAACATCCAGCCAACTTGGCACTACTGTTGGAAGCATTGGAGTCAACATGGGCCAGCATCCATGGGGAACGCTTTCAAACACCTTGTAGAGTCCATGCCCCAACGAATTGAGGCTGTTCTGATGGCAAAAGGCGGGGTGCAACTCAATATTAGGAAGGTGTTTCTAATGTTTGGTACACTCAGTATATATAAGTTAGGAGTCATATAATTACAGGGGTAAGATGAAGTGGCTCCTTTGCACTGATCTTAGGTCTGGTTTGTGTTTTTACTGCTAATGGTAAAGGTTAGGATTTGGTGAGAGTAAACTGATCCTAGATCTGTGCCCAAGGGCAATTTCTATCCAGAGACAAATCAAAGGTCCATGCTATTTAAACTTAGAATCTACCACCATCCCGTGGCTCAAATGATGATGGGATGTGTAAGTAAGGAGTAAGGAACACAAATAAACATTATTCTGATTGTTAAATTTGTACTTAGATACATAACCACTCTCCTCTGTTAGCACATCTTCCACAGAACTTTGTGGAACAGAGTGAGTTCTGTCCCTGTCTGGCTCTGTACCCAGGGACCTCTGTACAACAACACTTCACACTCACGAAGCAGTGTTCTTACTAACCAATCACTCTACCATAACCATGGTCTTGGTTGAGCAAGGGCAATATTACTTTTAGTCTCAAGCAGGGTGACCTCAACATACTATATATCACCATACTATATACCACCACACTATACAGTGGGGCAAAAAAGTATTTAAAATTTGAAGCAGAGCTTAATTTGTAAATTGGGAGGTGCCAGAACAAAGAGTGGGTGCTAGAGGGGGGGGGGGGGGGTCTGTGGTACCAGAAAAATATCACCTATTATAATAGAGCATTGAACGCATATCATTACATTTGGGTAGAGCCACTTATAGAAGGTGCACACATGGGGAACATTTTTAGTAGCCTAGGGTCCGGGAAAGTGTTGGCCTTTTTAAAACCGCATTTCGTGCAATTCTACATAATTTTACATGACTGGAGACTTTAGCATTATCTTTTTTTATTCCGCACAAATGATCGAAATGGCAGGCTACTCTGACACTGACAAACTTAGTATCTGAGATGAATAAAAACGACCTTGTCTTGAATCCATCAATAGCCTATAGGCCTAGGTTTGTGGAGAAACATATAGTAGGCTACAATATGAGGAGGATGCGCTCGTGTCAAAAGCCTATCTCTCCATCTCTCTGTTTTGTAAAACAATGTTTGGGAGTTGATCAAATATTTTGGTAGTCTACAGCATAGTCTTATCTTTTCAGCAAGAGTCATTGCTTTTCAACCTGTGTTTTCCCTCGATTGTATTTGAAATATTGCAAAAGGCCTGTTTTGTCTGCGTGCTGTTTTTTCACTGACAGATTTGCCTCGCGTTCACGACTGTAGGCTATTCTTTGTTATTGGGCTACAATCCGCAGCTAGGCTATTTAAAAAAAGAAGCTATTGGTCCTCTGTAGCTAAATTATAGGGCTTCTCATGACGTATTAGGCTATTCTGAATGATTTAATTTATTTCTGAACAGACAGCAGTAATTCCGTAACTTTAGAAAATTCCTCCAGAACCCTTCATGCAGCTATGATTCTATAAGGAAACAAATGATGAAGTGCACCCAGCCCTGCTTAGCTTTAATATGTCACTGACTACTACCAATATGCTATTGTGAGAATTATTATTGAGCGATCTCTTAATAACAAAATATATTCTGTGTTAATATCGAAGTCATTCTAAGGGGTAGGTTTGACAAAGCAAATGAGTGAGTGAGTCTTTGACATGAAGACAGTTGTTAGATTCTGCCATTGGGACTGCTCTGATGTTTCCATTCTCTCCTGGTTATGACCATAGAGCCTTGTCCCAGTCTCTAGACCTGCCTGTCTGTGTGGTGGATGACCACCTGACCTCTGAAGCTGTCAATGAGATGGTAAGTTGACCTTGTCATTTCATATTACAACATTAATCCAATAAAATGTTATAGTGATGCTATCATTGGCAATGTTGACGTACCACAACCATCTCTGTTGTGTTTCAGTTGTTTAATTGGCCCAACGTTGCCAATGCTCCTCCACTCTTTAACAGTTAATAATCATTTCAGTGTGATATTTGTTGTATATAATGTTTTATTATTTGCAATATAATTACATTTCTACCAGGAGCAGAGCAATTCTACCAGGAGCAGAGCAACCTCAGTGATGGAAACCACAGAAGAGGGGAAGCTCAACAATGTGGAACATCTGACACTTATGGACTTCCTTCAAAACCTAACTGAGAAGTATGTTCTGTTTTCTTTGGTACTATCACACCTTCAAGGAAATAGGATCAAATTAGAAACTGATCAATCGGAAAAAAAATTCATTGCTAGAAAAGTTGTCACATTGCAATTTTGCCAAAACAACTGACACAAAGCAAGTATAACTTCACGATCCGGCAAATAATTAAATAAAAACAATTCTGCCACGCATCCTGATATGACAACATTTATAACAATAGTGTTTTCAGGCAATGGAGGGGGATTCGTGAGGGCATGTTTGACCCGGTAATATCATGTTACTGACAATTTAATTAGATTACCATGAAAACTCTGCCTAATGTTTAACCTTGTTCATAAGCTTTTGAAAGACGCACTATGCAACATTTTAAAACACTTCTTCTGTTTCTGGAATACAGCTGACAAAACAACAGCTTGCCGGCTTGTGTCTGAGGATTGTCCAGTTTTTATCGGACAAGCTGATGCAGATCATCATCCCAGGTCTTTACGAACTACTGGGCATCCAAGATGCTGCCTCCTCTCCATTGTCACAGAGATCTCTCACAGCGTCACTCACCAGTCTGTTAGACGATAAGACTAACACCAAGACCCGCGTGAGATTTACTGAGGCTGGTGTACCTAAGAGGCCAGGCAGTCGAAAGTCTTACAATAGCTTTCGCATCCCGACTCCCTACCCTTCCTCCAACTGTATGGATCAGGAAGAGGAAGAAGAGCAGGAATCACAACTTAAGTCCAAGGAGATTTACCTGACTAAGGGCAGTGGAAGCTACCTGCCCAAGGGGGCCATGAGGTATGTTCTTAAAGGGAAATTTAACAACTTCATATTCATCTCCAGCATCACCATATGTGAAAATTACACATTTCCATGCTTTGTAGTAAAGAAAATATAGAGGGACGTAACTGTTTCCAATAGTGCTGAGAAATTAGGGATTTTTGAGGTTGGTTTGTTTTCGATTCAAATATTTAAAAAAGAATCACGGTTTTGGATTTCAATACTTTTTTTAGACATTGAATGCACTATGGATTATGTGTGTTGAATGCTGTAACAACACATAATAAAACAATGAATAAAAGTCCCATGATGGTAGTGACTGTCCATTACTGTTTATGACTTACTTTCTCATATAAAATATTTATTTGATGACTTTATTATTTCATTCCAAGTCATCAACTCATCTCTATAGAGCTGCTGCTTATCCTGTCTGACAAAATCACTATTTTAGTAGTTCTTCAAATGAAATAAGACCTACCTTTATGACCGCTGAACACCGACTGTCAATCACTTAGATAATGTATTTCCAGGTAGAGAATCCTCGCAACGCAACTGCTTTTTATCTCTCTCATGCATTCTCTCGTCTCTTCGTCTCAGTCAATGAGGTTTTCGTATCTGCTCCACACAGAGTGGACAATTAAGTGGAATTCAAATAATTGAGCCGACGTCGGTCAATTAGTTGTTTAAAAACCGAAAAATAACAAAAATGTTGGTTAAATGCTCAGCTCTAGATTGTAATGACATCATCAGTGTGCATCGTGTGATTTTAACCAATTATGAGTAGGCATTGCCTACTAATTGGTTGATGATGTCATAGAAAACACTTATCTTCCTCTTTCTTTTTTACGACAAAACATAAAAATGCCTGTTTTTTACATATGCTGATGTTGGGGTGGTGCTGGAGATGATGAATATGAAGTTGAAACATTTAGACATTTCCCTTTAACATTTCTTCAAACTGCCTTGTATTAATGATTGTCCTTGAAGTTATTAGAAGTTACAGTATTTGAAGTTTATAGCAATTTGGATTTTTGTAGAGGATAGATATTGCCAGGATAGATAGATGTCTACAGGGCAGTTTCAATACAAATGACTTATACAAAAAAACATTTTATTGGGCTTTAGAAATTAAACAGTTAGGCTGACATCACACTAAGTTTTTTTCTCAGAGAAACAGCAGTGTTTTCCTCATTGTTTTCAATGGTGCAGATGTATTTGACACACTGAATGTGCATCACAGCCTTACATATTATTTGTTTGACTGTGATGATTTCTGTTTTCAAGGACTCTAACCTCTCTGTCTGATGTGCAGAAGAAGACAACCAACTCTGACTCGCTACAAGTCCTCTTAGGTGTCTCAGAGGACACCCTCGTCACCTGTGTGCAGGACAGCCTGCAAGGTTCTCTCTCCAAACTTGCATGCATGTCCAATTCTCTATCTGGAAGTGCAGGCTCTCCGAAGATGACCCCTGCTGTAATGGCAGAAGTGATTAAAGATGTCAAGTCGGCCGTATCAGTGGTCGTTAAGAGTGCCTCCGCTAGCCAAACCTCTCAAGTGACACCGGTAAGGGGAGACTCACAGACCAAGGTGACTGAGAGCATGGTGAGAGAGCTGGCTGCTAAACTTGAAAAAGTTGACCAAGAGAGCAAGAGTCTAACAGGGCAAGTCATGCCCACCATCTCTGACACAATGGTGGCTTTTGTTGACGAGAACAAACAGAATTTGCTGGAAGATCTGAAGGACAAGATCACGTTTTTGGCATCCCATGTTGGCTTCATTGACGATCTTGATGCCCTGATAAGGAAATATGAGAGCAGCTACAATATTGGTGAATCTGGTTCCTCCTGCACGCTCACATCTAAGAGCATCCAAAAACTCTCCAGCCGGGAGTTTCAAACATCAGCAATACAGCAATAGCAGTGAGTGGAGTTCTTGCCAAAAAAGTCAGTAGTTTGAGCTTTCCTTGTTCAGTCGTTCAGTCTGAGTTAACAGGTGCTGCATCAGGTCAAACATTGTCTGGCATTGTAAAGACAGAGTCAATTCACCCAGTGGGCTCAGCAGCGTCAGTAGTTGTTAAGACTTTCGTGTCAGATATGAAGTCCTTGGCTGAATCTGAAGAGAGTCCCCAACAGAAGAGTGCCTGGTCTGCTGCTGTTCACATTTACCACAGCATCCAAAACAACTTGAAAGATTATTTCGGCAAGCTTCAGAGATTTGCCCTAAAGAGCATTGTCACATCTGATGACAACATCACAAATGCTGAGTTTAAGGAGACAGTTCCACTTCCTTGCTTAGACATGAAATATAGGCCCAGTAAGAGTGAGCCTCAGTTGCCAGAGTCCACTGGTGAAGTTACTTTACAAAGAGGCCTAAGTGAGTGCTCAAAACTTCTTTGGGCACAAACTGAGTCAGAAGAAAGCAAGCTCCTTCTGACAACTTGCACCAAAGAAGTTATCTCAGAGCTTCTGGTTTTGTACAAAACTGAGATGTCAAAGGAGGACCCCCTGTACACTGTTGGAGAAAAAGGATCAGACTTCTCTATTGAGAGACAACAATGTGTAGAGGGCGTTCTGGCTCAGCTTGGGGATATCTCCCATTCCAGGGCCTCATCACCAATAGTATATGAGTTCCCCTGTCAAATTGAGGACAGCAGAAGTAAGGCCACGGCTTCTTTGACCAGTCTGTTAGATTGCATGAAAAAACTCTCAAGTGAGGAATTCAAGAGAGACACCACTCAAGCAGTGAGTGAGTTCCTAGATAAAAAGTCCAACAGTAGCTTAACTAGTGCACAGCCTGCTTATTCTGTAGCATCCAGGTCTTGTTCCATTCAAAACCAGAGAACCTTGTCAAAGGATATTTGTGCGGATTCTGCTGCCTTTGGCATCATTGACACATTTGTGGAAGACCTGCAGAGCTTGGCACAACCTGCAGAAGTAGAGGAGAGAGAACCTGACCTCCAGGAAAATGCACAAAAGCGAAAGAGCAGGATCTGGTCTGCTACCACTAGTTTATATAACAATATTAAGAAGACATTAAAGGGCTTCACCATTCACCGGCGGAGGTCAGACGTGCAAAGAAGAATGTCTAGCCATACACCCACAGAGGACTCTGGACATCTTGTGACTGAGGAGTGCCTTGGTTTGGCAAGCCAGAACTTGACGCAAGCTAGTAAGAGTGTGCCTCACTTGCCCAGTTTGAACCAGGAAGTGACTCTACACAGGGGTGTCAGCGAGAGTTCAAAACTTCTCTGGACTGAAACAGACGACGCTCTACTGACCAATAGTACCAAAGAGGTAATTTCAACAATCTTGACCTCATGCGAGGATCAGACATCAAATGCACCTTGCTTCTCCACAGTAGGAAAGAAAATATCTGATATGTCCCTTGAGGTCAACATGTTGGTAGGTGGTGTTCTGTCTCAGCTGAAGGACATCTCCTTGTCAAGGTCCCCAACACCATGTGAAGACATGTTTGAACGTCTCCAAGGTTCTACTGAGCGAACCTCTCCAGTAAGTCTAGATTGCAGCACGGCTGCCTCCAAAGGCATTGCATTTTTTTTTACATTTTTTTTTATTTCACCTTTATTTAACCAGGTAGGCTAGTTGAGAACAAGTTCTCATTTGCAACTGCGACCTGGCCAAGATAAAGCATAGCAGTGTGAGCAGACAACAAAGAGTTACACATGGAGTAAACAATTAACAAGTCAATAACACAGTAGAAACCAAAGGGGGAGTCTATATACAATGTGTGCAAAAGGCATGAGGAGGTAGGCAAATAATTACAATTTTGCAGATTAACACTGGAGTGATGAATGATCAGATGGTCATGTACAGGTAGAGATATTGGTGTGGAAAAGAGCAGAAAAGTAAATAAATAAAAACAGTATGGGGATGAGGTAGGTGAAAAAGGGTGGGCTATTTACCAATAGACTGCAGCGATCGGTTAGCTGCTCAGATAGCTGATGTTTGAAGTTGGTGAGGGAGATAAAAGTCTCCAACTTCAGCGATTTTTGCCATTCGTTCCAGTCACAGGCAGCAGATTACTGGAACGAAAGGCGGCCAAATGAGGTGTTGGCTTTAGGGATGATCAGTGAGATACACCTGCTGGAGCGCGTGCTACGGATGGGTGTTGCCATCGTGACCAGTGAGCTGAGATAAGGCGGAGCTTTACCTAGCATGGACTTGTAGATGACCTGGAGCCAGTGGGTCTGGCGACGAATATGTAGCGAGGGCCAGCCGACTAGAGCATACAAGTCGCAGTGGTGGGTGGTATAAGGTGCTTTAGTGACGAAACGGATGGCACTGTGATAGACTGCATCCAGTTTGCTGAGTAGAGTGTTGGAAGCCATTTTGTAGATGACATCGCCGAAGTCGAGGATCGGTAGGATAGTCAGTTTTACTAGGGTAAGCTTGGCGGCGTGAGTGAAGGAGGCTTTGTTGCGGAATAGAAAGCCGACTCTTGATTTGATTTTCGATTGGAGATGTTTGATATGAGTCTGGAAGGAGAGTTTGCAGTCTAGCCAGACACCTAGGTACTTATAGACGTCCACATATTCTAGGTCGGAACCATCCAGGGTGGTGATGCTAGTCGGGCATGCGGGTGCAGGCAGCGACTGGTTGAAAAGCATGCATTTGGTTTTACTAGCGTTTAAGAGCATCTTCCCACAGTCTTTCAACAAAGAGCCTCCAAAAACTTTCTAGTCATGAGTTCCAAACCAAAGCTGAGAAAGGAGTCAGTGAGGTCCTCTCTAGATCATTTAACATTGTGGAGGAAGGTACAACAGATAAGTACCTCCAGTCTTTATCTACATCCACCACATCTACTGATATTATACAAACCATAGTGAAAGATCTGCAGGAGCTCACCCAGACCACCCAATCATCTGACATGGTATTTGGAACCTCCCTGCTCACCACTGGACAGGTTTCTGAGAAAAGAATCTGGTCTGTTGCTCGTAACATCTACTACAGTCTGCAAAGTAAGATTACGGAGTTTCTCAGAAAAGATCTTCAAAGATCAGACACAACACTTGGTTCAATCCAAATATTTACATATCAAAGCAGTCCTGCTTCACAAAGAGCAAGTCTCGGACATCTTGAGGTCAACCAGAGCAGTGTTACACCTGGAGGAAACGATGCCTGTGTGGACATTCCGCACAAATTACTACCTAAAACCACTAAGCTCTCAGGATCCATGCTGGAGGATATTGGCACGATCCGTTGTAGGAGTGCTGACAGCCCAAATACAAGAAATACCTCTTCTTCACGCTCCTCCATCTCTTTAACACCTACTTCAAAATCAAAGCAGTCAGAATGGGACTTCACCTTGCCCGGTACTCCCATCCCCACTGAATTATCTGCTCAGAGTGACTTTCCCATTGTAAGAAACATGATCATTCAGGACTTGTTTCACACAGAGAACTTACTTCCCCCATCCTTTGTGGACAAAGTCAGGCAAGCTGCTGGGGTGGTAGTGGACAAAATGGTGGAAAGTGTTGAGAACACACAGGAAGATGGACAGGGTGCTTCTCATCCTGACAACCTCCGATCTGCTGTTAGGAAATTGAGAAAAATAATTTCCACTGGGACCATCCACATTTTCAGTCATGAATTTGTGGATAAAGTGATAGCCCTTCAGGACAGCCACAGCACTCCACAGGTCTTAACATTGGCAGCAGCCAGAAGTGCTTCAGACTCCATTCTTTCAAGGCTGAAATGGGGAAAGGAACAATGTGCCATATCCAGGAAGCTCTCCTCTCAGCTTCTCCAGATATTTGCTGAAGAGACAGTGAAGGGCTTCCTGAGACAGTGGTTAGATGAGTATGAAAATATAAACATTGATGTTTCAGTCCAGAATGAACCAAGCACCTCTACTTGCATGGTCTTTCCTATCCAGCTCAATCAGAGCAAGCCAGAGGATAGTGACACAATGAATCGGCTCACGAAGGTCATGGTCAACAAAATGATGGATGCCTTATCAGTTGGCTCAAGTCATCAAATGATCACGAAAGCCAATGCCAAATGTTCTTTTGAGTCCGCTACCAGCATGGCCACCAGTGACATTGTGGAAGGGATGTTGGATTTGGTAAGGGATAGCACCAGCAGTACTGGAGAGCAGATCCCCATCTTCAAGTCCAAGAAAAGCAAGAAAACCATGTTCAGCAAGATATGCTTTAACATAAAGGTATAGTACAAGTACAGATTTTTCATGAATAACACTGCTTTTGAATGTATGAGATATTATTTGTTTATATAATTCAGTATTTTAGCATTGTGTTGCCTTTTTCCAGTTGATATACTGTACTTTAAGATATATAACAGTTTGTTTTAATGTGCATTTTCCCACCAAATAGGGTTCCAAGAAAGTTAGAAAGGACCACTGTCCTCAAAAGTCTATGGAGTACCAGCCTCAGAACACTTCCCCTACTGTGTACTTTACAGGTAAGCCCTGCTGCTGCTCATTCAAGACTAAGATATTATTACTTTAGCGTTCAACTAATTCATTTGGAAAGACATTGCACTCTGCTCTGAATTGTTACCCATGACATACTGGATGGTCTTTCTTTGCAGAGTCGAGGACAAATTCTCATGGCTCCTTTGCTTCAGAGGGAAATGACATCGCATATTCCTTCCCACCTGAAGAGAAGAGTTGCAAACCCTCCCTTTTCACCAGAATGTATAGAGCCATCACTAGAAGCTTCTCCAACCCAAGATAATTTTCCTCATTAAATGAGATTGCATTAATTTGTTGTCATATGTTGACTGTTTTGCTAGCACAGACTGTAATATGTTCTGCGATTCATCCACATGCATTTTTTTTTTTTTTTTTTATTTTTTATTTCACCTTTATTTAACCAGGTAGGCTAGTTGAGAACAAGTTCTCATTTGCAACTGCGACCTGGCCAAGATAAAGCATAGCAGTGTGAGCATACAACAAAGAGTTACACATGGAGTAAACAATTAACAAGTCAATAACACAGTAGAAAACGAAGGGGGGGTCTATATACAATGTGTGCAAAAGGCATGAGGAGGTAGGCAAATAATTACAATTTTGCAGATTAACACTGGAGTGATAAAAGATCAGATGGTCATGTACAGGTAGAGATATTGGTGTGCAGAAGAGCAGAAAAGTAAATAGATAGAAACAGTACGGGGATGAGGTAGGTGAAAAGGGTGGGCTATTTACCAATAGACTATGTACAGCTGCAGCGATCTGTTAGCTGCTCAGATAGCTGATGTTTGAAGTTGGTGAGGGAGATAAAAGTCTCCAACTTCAGCGATTTTTGCAATTCGTTCCAGTCACAGGCAGCAGAGTACTGGAACGAAAGGCGGCCAAATGAGGTGTTGGCTTTAGGGATGATCAGTGAGATACACCTGCTGGAGCGCGTGCTACGGATGGGTGTTGCCATCGTGACCAGTGAGCTGAGATAAGGCGGAGCTTTACCTAGCATAGACTTGTAGATGACCTGGAGCCAGTGGGTCTGGCGACGAATATGTAGCGAGGGCCAGCCGACTAGAGCATACAAGTCGCAGTGGTGGGTAGTATAAGGTGCTTTAGTGACAAAACGGATGGCACTGTGATAGACTGCATCCAGTTTGCTGAGTAGAGTGTTGGAAGCCATTTTGTAGATGACATCGCCGAAGTCGAGGATCGGTAGGATAGTCAGTTTTACTAGGGTAAGCTTGGCGGCTTGAGTGAAGGAGGCTTTGTTGCGGAATAGAAAGCCGACTCTTGATTTGATTTTCGATTGGAGATGTTTGATATGAGTCTGGAAGGAGAGTTTGAGGAGTATACCACCTCAGTCACAGGCTACATCAATAAGTGGATTGACAACGTCGTGCCCACAGTGACCGTATGTACATATCCCCGACAGAAGCCATGGATTACAGGCAACATCCACACCGCGCTAAAGGCTAGAGCTGCTTCTTTTTTATGAGCGGGACACTAATCCAGACACTTATATGAAATCCTGCTATGCCCTCAGACTAACCATCAAATAGGCAAAGTGGTTGGTTAGGTCAGGGTGTGACTAGGGTGGGCAATCTAGGTGATCTATTTCTTTGTTTGGACTGGTATGGTTCCCAATCAGAGACAGCTATCTATCGTTGTCTCTGATTGGGGATCATACTTATGAACTTTATGTTTGTTTATATATATATATTTTTTTGGTGTTCATCTAATAAAGTAAGATGTACACTTAACACGCTGCACCTTGGCCTCCTCATTCCGACGACGAGCGTAACACAAAGCGTAAATACAGGACTAAGATTGAATCCTACTACACCGGTTCTGATGCTCGTTGGATGTGGCAAGGCTTGCAAACTATTACGGACAACAAAGGGAAACCCAGCCGCAAGCTGCCCAGTGACACAAGTCTGCCAGACGGGCTAGGTGCCTTTTATGCTCGCTTCAAGGCAAGCAACACTGAGGCATGCATGAGAGCATCAGCTGTTCGGTACAACTGTGATAACACTCTCCGTAGCCAATGAGAGCAAAACCTTTAAAAAGGTCAACATTCACAAGGGGTCAGATGGATTACCAGGACGTGTGCTCCGAGCATGCGCGGACCAACTGGCAAGTGTCTTCACTGACATTTTCAACCTCTGTAATACCTACATGTTTCAAACAGACCACCATAGTCCCTGTGCCCAAGAAAGTGAAGGTAACCTGCCTAAATTACTATTACCCCATAGCCTTTGAAAGGCTGGTCAAGGCTCACATCAACACCATCATCCCAGAAACCCTATATATCCACTTCAATTTGCATACTGCCCCAACAGCTTCACAGATGATGCAATATCAATCGTGATCTATACTGCCCTTTTCCACCTGGTCAAAAGGAACACCTATGTGAGAATGCTGTATATTGACTACAGCTCAGCATTCAACACCACAGTGCCCACAAAGCTCATCACTAAGCTAAGGACCCTGGAACTGAACACCTCCCTCTGCAACTGGATCCTGGACTTCCTGAACGGCCTCCCCCAGGTGGTAAAGGTAGGCAACACCACATCTGCCACACTGATCCTCAACATGGGGGCCCCTCAGGGGTGCGTGCATAGTCCCCTCCTGCATGGCCAGCATGACTCCAACACCATCATTCAGTTTGCTGACGACACAACAGGGGTGGGCCTGATCACCGACAATGATGAGACAGCCTATAGGGAGGAGGTCAGAGACCTGGCAGTGTGGTGCCAGAACAACAACCTCTCCCTCAACATGAGCAAAACAAAGGAGATGATCGTGGACTACAGGAAAAGGAGGGCAGAACACTCCCCCATTCACATCAACAGGGCTGTATTGGAGCGGATTGAGAATTAAGTTCCTTGGTGTCCACATCATATTCTCCCTGCTGCCATTCAGATTGGAGCTTGTGACTGTATCTAAATTAATTTACACCCTGTTTTTTTGCATAAATATGTCTGTAATCAGCATTTATTTGATGTTGGTAGACTAGCATTTGTATGTCTTTCTCTGTATCATGATGCCTTGACATTGGTTATTAATATTAAAGTGATGTACAGACTGAGTTTGTACTCTATTTTTAAGCCACACAAATCTAAATATCCTTGAACATAACTTAATTTTCAAGTTGAAAGAGTGCGCCAAGAATAAATTGTGGGTGAATAAATATTCCGTTTTTAATCAAACTTTTGTAATGCTGTAAACCCTTTCCATCAATTGTCACTCCAGGTATTCTGAACATTGTCTTTTCTATTATGAATGGGATATTTTTCATGGAGAACAATAGCACCTCCTCCCAGCTGCCCACTGCACTGAGGCTAGGTAACACGGTCACCACTGATAAATCCATGATTATCGAAAACTTCAATAAGCATTTCTCAACGGCTGGCCATGCCTTCCGCCTGGCTACTTCAACCTCGGCCAACAGCTCCGCCCCCCCCCCGCAGCTCCTCGCCCAAGCCTCTCCAGGTTCTCCTTTACCCAAATCCAGATAGCAGATGTTCTGAAAGAGCTGCAAAACCTGGACCCGTACAAATCAGCTGGGCTTGACAATCTGGACCCTCTATTTCTGAAACTATCTGCCACCATTGTCGCAACCCCTATTACCAGCCTGTTCAACCTCTCTTTCATCTCGTCTGAGATCCCCAAGGATTGGAAAGCTGCCGCAGTCATCCCCCTCTTCAAAGGGGGAGACACCCTGGACCCAAACTGTTACAGACCTATATCCATCCTGCACTGCCTATCTAAGGTCTTCGAAAGCCAAGTCAACAAACAGGTCACTGACCATCTCGAATCCCACCGTACCTTCTCCGCTGTGCAATCTGGTTTCCGAGCCGGTCATGGGTGCACCTCAGCCACACTCAAGGTACTAAACGATATCATAACCGCCATCGATAAAAGACAGTACTGTGCAGCCGTCTTCATCGACCTTGCCAAGGCTTTCGACTCTGTCAATCACCATATTCTTATCGGCAGACTCAGTAGCCTCGGTTTTTCGGATGACTGCCTTGCCTGGTTCACCAATTACTTTGCAGACAGAGTTCAGTGTGTCAAATCGGAGGGCATGCTGTCCGGTCCTCTGGCAGTCTCTATGGGGGTGCCACAGGGTTCAATTCTCGGGCCGACTCTTTTCTCTGTGTATATCAATGATATTGCTCTTGCTGCGGGCGATTCCCTGATCCACCTCTACGCAGACGACACCATTCTATATACTTTCGGCCCGTCTTTGGACACTGTGCTATCTAACCTCCAAACAAGCTTCAATGCCATACAACACTCCTTCCGTGGCCTCCAACTGCTCTTAAACGCTAGTAAAACCAAATGCATGCTTTTCAACCGGTCGCTGCCTGCACCTGCATGCCCGACTAGCATCACCACCCTGGATGGTTCCGACCTATAATATGTGGACGTCTATAAGTACCTAGGTGTCTGGCTAGACTGCAAACTCTCCTTCCAGACTCATATCAAACATCTCCAATCGAAAATCAAATCAAGAGTCGGCTTTCTATTCCGCAACAAAGCCTCCTTCACTCAAGCCGCCAAGCTTACCCTAGTAAAACTGACTATCCTACCGATCCTCGACTTCGGCGATGTCATCTACAAAATGGCTTCCAACACTCTACTCAGCAAACTGGATGCAGTCTATCACAGTGCCATCCGTTTTGTCACTAAAGCACCTTATACCACCCACCACTGCGACTTGTATGCTCTAGTCGGCTGGCCCTCGCTACATATTCGTCGCCAGACCCACTGGCTCCAGGTCATCTACAAGTCTATGCTAGGTAAAGCTCCGCCTTATCTCAGCTCACTGGTCACGATGGCAACACCCATCCGTAGCACGCGCTCCAGCAGGTGTATCTCACTGATCATCCCTAAATCCAACACCTCATTTGGCCGCCTTTCGTTCCAGTACTCTGCTGCCTGTGACTGGAACGAATTGCAAAAATCGCTGAAGTTGGAGACTTTTATCTCCCTCACCAACTTCAAACATCAGCTATCTGAGCAGCTAACCGATCGCTGCAGCTGTACATAGTCTATTGGTAAATAGCCCACCCTTTTCACCTACCTCATCCCCATACTGTTTTTATTTATTTACCTTTCTGCTCTTCTGCACACCTATATCTCTACCTGTACATGACCATCTGATCATTACGAACGTGAACGTTGACTAACAAAAGTTGAAGTTATACACCTTCAATACTTGTTACCTACATTAAGCCAAGATGGATCTTGAACTTCGATACCATTACATGAAGGGTCAATGATGAAAACCCTGCAAGCCAGTGATATAGAGACATTAGAAAAGGTTTGTTTTCAGTGGTGCAAAGTACTTAAGTAAAAATGATTTAAATCGTTTTGAGGGTATCTGTACTTTAACTATTTATATTTTTGACAACTTCAGTACATTCATAAAGGACAAAAATGTACTTTTGACTCCATCCACTTTCCCTGATACACAAAAGTACATTTTGAATGCTTTGTATGACAGGAAAATGGTCCAATTCACACACTTATCAAGAGAACCTCTGATCTGGCAGACTCAATAAACACAAATGCTTAGTTTATAAATTATGTCTAAGTGTTGGAGTGTGCCCCTGGCTATTCTTACATTCAAAAAAAGCAATACAATAGTGTTGTCTGCTTTGCTTAATTTGTCAAATTATTTTTACTTTTGATACTTGAGAATATTTCAAACCAAATACTTCCCAAGTAGTATTTTACTGGGCAACTTTCACATTTACTTGAGTCATACTGTTTGCAACTGACTGATTGAGGACTTTTTCCACCACTGTTTGATTTGGACATTTATTTTTTATCAAATGTATTTGACAGGGACAATCTACTGTATTTCTGTAAATGTGCCAGATTTAGCCAGCTGGCTTTGTGATGTAACAAAGGTAGCTGATGATGTAATGAAAACAGACAGTTTAAATATGTGTGTGTAGAACTGTTGCACATTTGCTCTGGAAATGAGGACTAAACCTACTCGTCAAAAGGAGTGAATTGCACCTCCAATTGAAGTCAATAATAAGGTATGGAATCATGCCAATACAGTCATTATTTATATAGCTCTGTAGCTTGCAGTATTTTGAAGGAGATAAGTAAGGGAAAATGATGCTTTGGTTAATATTTCTCACGTGAAAGGAAACATGACCATGCTAACTGAAAAATGGATACATGAATATTGGTCAAATGTACCTACATCTTCTGAAGCTGTGTTGGGGCTACTATATAATTAAAAAAAAAGTAACATAGACGATGTCCATAAATTAGACAACAATACTGAACAGTTGTAGCCCGTTGGTAGTGGTAGGCTTCTGGCTGTGATCTCTGACCACTGTAACAGTGAATAGTGGCAATTTACCCGCGGTGTATAGGCTTGTTTACTAGGCTAACTAGTGCATTGGGGTGGGCTATGTGCAGCATGGGCATACAGGAAACCACTCTAGCCGCTTAACTCACCTTGGCCACGAGCTCTATAGTTTACAGCTATTGCATCACCTACAAAGCATCAACTGAATGTTGAATGTCAGGTATTTTAATTGTCTGTATTGTCTACTTGTTAAATGTTTGTAAAGTCTTCATTTGTAATTGTTTGTAATGTCTTATCAATTGGTGTTGGACCACAGGAAGATTAGCTAACGTTATAGCGTTAGCTAATGGGGACTCTAGTAAAGATTCACAAGACTGTTCACATATTCACATTGATCACAGAATCTGATTGATAATCTTAATTCAAAATTTGAGTTTTTTTACTGGACAACCAACACTTGACAGATGGGCTAATCCATAGAAAGAAAATGTGATCTTGGATCTTGAACTCCCCTAGCTACATTTCGACTTAATGTTCAATATTACTAGTGGCACTCTGTCCTTACGAACAGTAAATCATTGGGTCTGACTCTTTTGATTTAATGCAATTTCATCATCGAAACAACCACCACATAATCGTCAACTCCCCCCTACAAAACAATAATTTATTTGTGGTTTATCCTCTAGCTATTTGGTATTAGGTGTGATCCTGACTTGGAATGGCCACGAAGTTACACATTGTTTATGGTCCAGTTAGTTTGGAAGTTGTGGTAAATGGGGGAGTGTGAGCGCGTGTCATGAGATGCTGCAGGTGTTGATATGGGGATGGATAGGCTACCACTGCCTTTAATTACTACGCTCTGCCTGCACCTACCTCAACTGGTACTCTGCTGCCTCGCTGTGGTGAGAGCACTAACACACTGAACATGATGGACAAGGATGCTCCATATAGCCATCCATCACTGTCCAGGCTGATGGATGTAATACAGAATGACAAGATATGGTTTGATATCTCTTCTGAAACTGGGGTGAGGTTATTGAGTTCAGGGTTGTGTAATGGTTGCTTCCATGTCAGTCCGCAAAGATGAAATTGCATAGAATCGAGTGAATCACATCCAATGATTTCCCGCTTTGGACATTGTTTTGAAAATGATTCTCCATAGCTGCCATACCTTTGATGTCATAAACTGTTACAGAATTCCCCTTCCTTATTATAAACTCTGAATAAAACTATGGAGTTCATTGGCCTACAACACATGTGTGTGTATTTGCCCTTAAAATGATATTGCTAGATGGAAGAAAATAATAAGATAGGCCTAAACTGTAATAAGATGTACTTGAAAGATACTATAAATAGCAGGAGACATACCTGGGTTCTAGACTGGTATTTAGGGCAAGCATTTTAGGATTATACATATGGTTAGTGTCAACTTCTACTTAATGTTAAAGCTCAGCCATGTTGCTACATGTTTACTCATTGACTTCAAGTAGAGCATTGTTTGTGAATCTGAATAAAAGCCTAATAAAAGTGTATCGCCCCCAGCTTGGGCAGCACTGCTACACTGCTTTTTTGGGCTAAAGGTGTTTGTGACACGTGCATGTGTTCCAATGATGTCATAATTGTCTGTAGGTTCTATGTTGCCTATCAACTTGGCTGTCCTTCAGAAAGTAGATAATACTTGTATTTTCAAACGATTAATAAAAATACTAGCAACAAAACAAACTAAATAGATTTAATCCATTAATATGATATTGCCAGATGGAAGAAAATAACAAGGTAGGCCTAAACTGTAATAAGATATATCTTATAGACTGCTTCAGTGCATTTGGAAAGTATTCAGACCCCTTGACTTTTTACACATTTCATTTTTTACGTTACAGCCTTATTCTAAAATGGATTACATACAACATTTTCCTCATCAATCTACACACAATATCTTATAATGACAAAGCAAAAACAGTTTAGACATTTTTGCAATTTAAAACAGAATAAAACAGAAATACCTTATTTACATAAGTATTCAAACCCTTTGCTATGAAACTCGAAATTGAGCACCGGTGCATCCTGTTTTCCTTATCATCCTTGAGGTATTTCTACAACATGATTGGAGTCCACCTGTGGTAAATTCAATTGATTGGACATGATTTGGAAAGGCACATACCTAAGGTCCCACAGTTGACAGTGCAAAAATCTATTTTAATTCCAGGTTATAAGGCAACAAAATAGGGAAAATGCCAAGGGGGGTGAATACTTTCGCAAGCCACTGTAAATGGTTCAGTTCACATAAACAGTCATTATTTTCAGTTTGAGAGATCATCCCGGGCTTTGCCCCGTCTGCTGTAGCTGAGATGTCCCTGGAGGACATAGAACAACAAGACTATGATGTTTCTGACACTGAGAGAGTCAGGTAAGGCCACTCACACTCTGTCCAGTTAGATATTTGTGTGGAGATTAAGAGAGAGAGACTAATAAGAAAGAACTTGTTATGGGGCAGGTCAGGCGTCATTCATGGAGTCATTTGTAGGGTCAAGTCCCCAGCCAATCTATTTGAACCGCTCATTATTTGTGGCCATGTATTAACTACTAAGTGAGTCTTTGACATGAAGACAGTGGTTAGATTCTGCCATTGGGACTGCTCTGATGTTTCCATTCTCTCCTGGTTATGACCATAGAGCCTTGTCCCAGTCTCTAGACCTGCCTGTCTGTGTGATGGATGACCACCTGACCTCTGAAGCTGTCAATGAGATGGTAAGTTGACCTTGTCATTTCAAATTACAACATTAATCCAATAAAATGTTATAGTGATGCTATCATTGGCAATGTTGACATACCACAACCATCTCTGTTGTGTTTCAGTTGTTTAAATTTGTCCAACGTTGCCAATGCTCCTCCACTCTTTAACAGTTAATAATCATTTCAGTATGATAATTGTTGTATATTAAGTTTGATTATTTGCAATATAATTACATTTCTACCAGGAGCAGAGCAATTCTACCAGGAGCAGAGCAACCTCAGTGATGGAAACCACAGAAGAGGGGAAGCTCAACAATGTGGAACATCTGACACTTATGGACTTCCTTCAAAACCTAACTGAGAAGTATGTTCTGTTTTCTTTGGTACTATCACACCTTCAAGGAAATAGGATCAAATTAGAAACTGATCAATCGAAAAAAGAAAAAAAAATTGCTAGAAAAGTTGTCACATTGCAATTTTGCCAAAACAACTGACACAAAGCAAGTATAACTTCACGATCAGGCAAATAATTAAATAAAAACAATTCTGCCACGCATCCTGATATGACAACATTTATAACAATATTGTTTTCAGGCAATGGAGGGGGATTCGTGAGGGCATGTTTGACCCGGTAAGATCATGTTACTGACAATTTAATTAGATTACCATGAAAACTCTGCCTAATGTTTAACCTTGTTCATAAGCTCTTGAAAGACGCACTATGCAACATTTTAAAACACTTCTTCTGTTTCTGGAATACAGCTGACAAAACAACAGCTTGCCGGCTTGTGTCTGAGGATTGTCCAGTTTTTATCGGACAAGCTGATGCAGATCATCATCCCAGGTCTTTACGAACTACTGGGCATCCAAGATGCTACCTCCTCTCCATTGTCACAGAGATCTCGCACAGCGTCACTCACCAGTCTGTTAGACGATAAGACTAACACCAAGTCCCGCGTGAGATTTACTGAGGCTGGTGTACCTAAGAGGCCATGCAGTCGAAAGTCTTACAATAGCTTTCGCATCCCGACTCCCTACCCTTCCGCCAACTGTATGGATCAGGAAGAGGAAGAAGAGCAGGAATCACAACTTAAGTTCAAGGAGATTTACCTGACTAAGGGCAGTGGAAGCTACCTGCCCAAGGGGGCCATGAGGTATGTTCTTAAAGGGAAATTTAACAACTTCATATTCATCTCTAGCATCACCATATGTGAAAATTACACATTTCCATGCTTTGTAGTAAAATAAATATAGAGGGACGTAACTGTTTCCAATAGTGCTGAGAAATTAGTGCTTTTTGAGGTTGGTTTGGTTTCGATTCAAATATTTAAAAAAGAATCACGGTTTTGGATTTCAATACTTTTTTTAGACATTGAATGCACTATGGATTATGTGTGTTGAATGCTGTAACAACACATAATAAAACAATGAATAAAAGTCCCATGATGGTAGTGACTGTCCATTACTGTTTATGACTTATCAACCATCATTTACTTTCTCATATAAAATATTTATTTGATGACTTTATTATTTCATTCCAAGTCATCAACTCATCTCTATAGAGCTGCTGCTTATCCTGTCTGACAAAATCACAATTTTAGTAGTTCTTCTAAGTAAATAAGACCTACTTTTATGACCGCTGAACACCGACTGTCAATCACTTAGATCATGTATTTCCAGGTAGAGAATCCTCGCAACGCAACTGCTTTTTATCTCTCTCATGCATTCTCTCGTCTCTCCGTCTCAGTCAATGAGGTTTCCGTATCTGCTCCACACAGAGTGGACAAGTAAGTGGGCGTGCAATGGATTATGGGCTTTAATTGCCAAATTTTATGTGCTAAACTATGTAGAATATTGGCCTGTTGGAAACTACAACTCCCTACTACATTGCATAGTTAATGCTTGATCTGATTTATCTCTACAGAAACTGAGCATCGAGCTCACAGAAGAAGAAAAAAATTAACTATATGGAATTCAAATAATTGAGCCGACGTCGGTCAATTAGTTGTTTAAAAACTAATTGACCGACGTGTAACAAAAATGTTGGTTAAATGCTCAGCTCTAGATTGTAATGACATCATCAGTGTGCATCGTGTGATTTTAACCAATTATGAGTAGGCATTTCCTACTAATTGGTTGATGATGTCATAGAAAACACTTATCTTCCTCTTTCTTTTTTACTACAAAACATAGAAATGCCCGTTTTTCACATATGCTGATGTTGGGGTGGTGCTGGAGATGATGAATATGAAGTTGAAACATTTAGAAATTTCCCTTTAACATTTCTTCAAACTGCCTTGTATTTATGATTGTCCTTGAAGTTATTATAAGTTACAGTATTTGAAGCTTATAGCAATTTGGATTTTTGTAGAGGATAGATATTGCAAGGATAGATAGATATCTACAGGCCAGTTTCAATACAAATGACTTATACAAAAAAAACATTTGATTGGGCTTTAGAAATTAAGCAGTTAGGCTGACATCACACTAAGGTTTTTTCTCAGAGAAACAGCAGTGTTTTCCTCATTGTTTTCAATGGTACAGATGTATTTGACACACTGAATGTGCATCACAGCCTTACATATTATTTGTTTGACTGTGATGATTTCTGTTTTCAAGGACTCTAACCTCTCTGTCTGATGTGCAGAAGAAAACAACCAACTCTGAAACGCTACAAGTCCTCTTAGGTGTCTCAGAGGACACCCTTGTCACCTGTGTGCAGGACAGCCTGCAAGGTTCTCTCTCCAAACTTGCATGCATGTCCAATTCTCCATCTGGAAGTGCAGGCTCTCCAAAGATGACCCCTGCTGTAATGGCAGAAGTGATTAAAGATGTCAAGTCGGCCTTATCAGTGGTCGTTAAGAGTGCCTCCGCTAGCCAAACCTCTCAAGTGACACCGGTAAAGGGAGACTCACAGACCAAGGTGACTGAGAGCATGGTGAGAGAGCTGGCTGCAAAACTTGAAAAAGTTGACCAAGAGAGCAAGAGTCTAACAGGGCAAGTCATGACCACAATCTCTGACACAATGGTAGCTTTTGTTGAAGAGAACGAACAGAATTTGCTGGAAGATCTGAAGGACAAGATCACATTTTTGGCATCGCATGTTGGCTTCATTGAGGATCTTGATGCCCTGATAAGGAAATACGAGAGCAGCTACAATATTGGTGAATCTGGTTCCTCCTGCACGCTCACATCTAAGAGCATCCAAAAACTCTCCAGCCGGGAGTTTCAAACATCAGCAATACAAGCAGTGAGTGGAGTTCTTGCCAAAAAAGTCAGTAGTTTGAGCTTTCCTAGTTCAGTCATTCAGTCTGAGTTAACAGGTGCTGTATCAGGTCAAACATTGTCTGGCATTTTATAGACAGAGTCAATTCGCCCAGTGGGCTCAGCAGCGTCAGTAGTTGTTAAGACTTTCGTGTCAGATATGAAGTCCTTGGCTGAATCTGAAGAGAGTCCCCAACAGAAGAGTGCCTGGTCTGCTGCTGTTCACATTTACCACAGCATCCAAAACAGCTTGAAAGATTATTTTGGCAAGCTTCAGAGATTTGCCCTAAAGAGCATGGTCACATCTGATGACAACATCACAAATGCTGAGTTTAAGGAGACAGTTCCACTTCCTTGCTTAGACATGAAATATAGGCCCAGTAAGAGTGAGCCTCAGTTGCCAGAGTCCACTGGTGAAGTTACTTTACAAAGAGGCCTAAGTGAGTGCTCAAAACTTCTTTGGGCACAAACTGAGTCAGAAGAAAGCAAGCTCCTTCTGACAACTTGCACCAAAGAAGTTATCTCAGAGCTTCTGGTCTTGTACAAGACTGAGATGTCAAAGGAGGACCCCCTGTACACTGTTGGAGAAAAAGGATCAGACTTCTCTATTGAGAGACAACAATTTGTAGAGGGCGTTCTGGCTCAGCTTGGGGATATCTCCCATTCCAGGGCCTCATCACCAATAGTATATGAGTTCCCCTGTCAAATTGAGGACAGCAGAAGTAAGGCCACGGCTTCTTTGACCAGTCTGTTAGATTGCATGAAAAAACTCTCAAGTGAGGAATTCAAGAGTGACACCACTCAAGCAGTGAGTGAGTTCCTAGTTAAAAAGTCCACCAGTAGCTTAACTAGTGCACAGCCTGCTTATTCTGTAGCATCTAGGTCTTGTTCCGTTCAAAACCAGAGAACCTTGTCAAAGGATATTTGTGCGGATTCTGCTGCCTTTGGCATCATTGACACATTTGTGGAAGACCTGCAGAGCTTGGCACAACATGTAGAAGTAGAGGAGAGAGAACCTGACCTCCAGGAAAATGCACAAAAGCGAAAGAGCAGGATCTGGTCTGCTACCACTAGTTTATATAAAAATATTAAGAAGACATTAAAGGGCTTCACCATTCACCGGCGGAGGTCAGACGTGCAGAGAAGAATGTCTAGCCATACACCCACAGAGGACTCTGGACATCTTGTGACTGAGGAGTACCTTGGTTTGGCAAGCCAGAACTTGACGCAAGCTAGTAAGAGTGTGCCTCACTTGCCCAGTTTGAACCAGGAAGTGACTCTACACATGGGTGTCAGCGAGAGTTCAAAACTTCTCTGGACTGAAACAGACGAGGGTCTAATGAACAATAGTACCAAACAGGTCATTTCAACAATCTTGACCTCATGCGAGGATCAGACAATAAATGCACCTTGCTTCTCCACAGTAGGAAAGAAAATATCTGATATGTCCCTTGAGGTCACCATGTTGGTAGGTGGTGTTCTGTCTCAGCTGAAGGACATCTCCTTGTCAAGGTCCCCAACACCATGTGAAGACATGTTTGAACGTCTCCAAGGTTCTACTGAGCGAACCTCTCCAGTAAGTCTAGATTGCAGCACGGCTGCCTCCAAAGGCATTGCATCTTCCCACAGTCTTTCAACAAAGAGCCTCCAAAAACTCTCTAGTCATGAGTTCCAAACCAAAGCTGAGAAAGGAGTGAGTGAGGTCCTCTCTAGATCATTTAACATTGTGGAGGAAGGCACAACAGATAAGTACCTCCAGTCTGTATCTACATCCACCACATCTACTGATATTATACAAACCATGGTGAAAGACCAGCAGGAGCTCACCCAGACCACCCAATCATCTGACATGGTATCTGGAACCTCCCTGCTCACCACTGGACAGGTTTTTGAGAAAAGGATCTGGTCTGTTGCTCGTAACATCTACTACAGTCTGGAAAGTAAGATTACGGAGTTTCTCAGAAAAGATCTTCAAAGATCAGACACAACACTTGGTTCAATCGAAATCTTTACATATCAAAGCAGTCCTGCATCACAAAGAGCAAGTCTCGGCCATCTTGAGGTCAACCAGAGCAGTGTTACACCTGGAGGAAACGTTGCCTGTGTGGACATTCCGCACAAATTACTATCTAAAACCACTGAGCTCTCAGGATCCATGCTGGAGGATATTGACACGATCCGTTGTAGGAGTGCTGACAGCCAAAATACAAGAAATACCTCTTCTTCACGCTCCTCCATCTCTCTAACACCTACTTCAAAATTAAGGCAGTCGAAATGGCACTTTGCCTTACCCGGGACTCCCATCCCCACTGAGTTTCCTGCTCAGATTGACTTTCCCATTGTTAGAAACACAATCATTGAGGACTTCTTTCACACAGAGGACTTACTTCCTGTAACCTTTGTGGACAAAGTCAGGCAAGCTGCTGGGGTGGTAGTGGACATTATGGTGGAAAGTGTTGAGAACACACAGGAAGATGGACAGGTGCTTCTCATCTTGACGACCTCCGATCTGCTGTTAGGAAATTGAGAAAAATAATTTCCACTTGGACCATCCACATTTTCAGTCATGAATTGGTGGATAAAGTGATAGCCCTTCAGGACAGCCACAGCACTCCACAGGTCTTAACATTGGAAGCAGCCAAAAGTGCTTCAGACTCCATTCTTTCAAGGCTGAAATGGGGAAAGGAACAATGTGCCATATCCAAGGAGCTCTCCTCTCAGCTTCTCCAGATATTTGCTGAAGAGACAGTGAAGGGCTTCCTGAGACAGTGGTCAGATGAGTATGAAAACATAAACTTTGATGTTTCAGTCCAGAACGATCCAAAGACTACTACTTGCATGGTCATTCTTCAAATGATCACCAAAGCCACTGCTAAATGTTATTTTGAGTCCACTACCAGTGTGGCCACCAGTGACATTGTAGAAGGCGTGTTTGATTTGGAAAGGGATACCATCAGCAGTACTGGAGAGCAGGTCCTCACCTTTAACACAAGGTTTAGTACACATACATCTTTCATGAATAACACTGCTGTTGACCTTTTATGAGAAATATGATTCTTTGTGTCATGGCATTGCACTGCTTCTTTGCAATTGATATCCTGTACTTTAAGATATCGAAAAAATTTCAGTTTGTTTTAATGTGCCTTTTCCCACCAACCAGGGTTCCAAGAAAGTTAGTAAGAACCTCTGTCCTCAAGAGTCTCTGGAGTACCAGCCTCAGAACATTTCCCCTACTGTGTACTTTACAGGTAAGCCCTGCTGCTGTTTAGGCTGCTGCTCAGTCAAGACTGAGACATTATCCCTTTACCATTCCACTAATTCATTTGGAAAGACATTGTACTCCTCTGAGTTGTTACCTATGACATACTGTACTGTGGGCTGGGTGGTAGCCTAGTGGGTTAAGAGGTTGGGCCAGTAACCGATAGGTTGCTGGTTCAGAATCCCTGAGTTCACGAGGCAAAATCTGTCAATGTGCTCTTGAGCTAGGCACTTCATCCTAATTGCTCCTGTAAGTCTCTCTGGATAACAGTGTCTGATAAATTAGTTAAAATGTAAATTGATGGCATGCTGGATGGTCTTTCGTTGCAGAGACGATGACAACATCTCATGGCTCCTTTTCTCCAGAGGGAATTTATGATATCGCATCGTCCTTCCCACTTGAAGAGAAGAGTCACAAACCCTCCCTTTTCACCAGATTGTCTAGATCCATCACGAAAGGCTTTCTCAGCCCATTCAAATCTTCAAGGAAAACCAAATTATTTAAATAAATTCCTCATTATAAACAACGAGAGCATTCATTTGTTCAGATGAGAATCTAATCGTATTGGTCACATACGCAGAAAACAACTGTGAGATCCTTTATTACGAGCACATTCCCAACAATGCAGAGTTTAAAAAGTAAGAAAATATTTTCTAAATAGTAACACAATAACAATAACAAGGCTCTATACAAGGAAGTACCAGTACCGAGTCAATGTGCATGGGTGCGAGGTAGTTGAGGTAATACAGTATGTCCATGTAGGTAAGGGTAAAAGTGACTAGGCAATCAGGATAGATAATAAACACAGTAGCAGCAGCTAGTGTGAAAGTCGGTCAGTGTCACAGTGAATGTGTGGGTAGAGTGTGTAGTGAGTGTGCATCGAGCCAATTCAAGAGAGTCAGTGGAAAACAATTCGAAAAATACATCAGTAACAAAGGGGGTCAATGCAAATAGTGCAGGTGGCCATTTAATTAACATTCAGCAGTCTGATGACTTGGGGGTAAAGCTGTTCAGAATGACTTGGGGGTGTAGGGGGTAGAAGCTGTTCAGCAGTCTAATGACTTGGGGGTAGAAGCTGTTCAGCAGTATGAGTGGGGGTGTAGAAGCTGTTCAGCAGTCTAATGACTTGGGGTAGAAGCTGTTCAGCAGGTAATGACTTGGGGTAGAAGCTGTTCAGCAGTCTAATGACTTGGGGGTAGAAGTATCAGCAGTCTAAGACTTGGGGTGTTCAGCAGTCTAATGCTTGGGGGTAGAAGCTGTTCAGCAGTCGTATGGCTTGGGGTAGAAGCTGTTCAGCAGTCTAATGACCAGGATCCTGGTGTCTACCAATGTGCTGAGCACTCCTCCTGGCAGAGTCCGCGCTACATTCAGCTGCTACAACCATGGTCTCTTGTGAAGGCACTGTTAGAGAGTCAATCAACCAGAACAAGGTTAGGAGACCAAATCTGTGTCCTAGCATTGTGAAATACTGTATATGTAATGGCCTCAATACATTAATGAAGCGCCCTTACATCCTATCCTCTCCCCATACGGAAACAACTTGTTAGGGTGAACCAATAAGACACTATATACCTTCTAAGCATGATAGTTGGCTGATGATTTGTTTCAGGACTTGTTAGGGTAAACCAATAACAGCTTCTAACCACAAGTCATAAGACTGCTGAACAATTAATCAAATGGCCACCGGACAATTTCAACTGTTTTATTATTTGTTACTTTAGTTTATTGGTAAATATTCTCTTAACTCTTCTTGAACTGCACTGTTGTTAAGGCTTGTAAGTAAAGTATTTCACGGAAAGATCTACACTTGTTGTATTCAGGCATGTGACAAATAAGTTTGAGTTGATTTGATTTGACTATGTACCTTCTAAGCATGATGGTTGGCTCATGATTTGTTTGTACTGAAATCTATTCAGGGAGGATAAGGGTATATCATAGGCAGTGATGTAGTGGTAAACCATTGACTGGTAAATGCTGATTGCGTTCAGGATTAAAGAAGTAACGCTCCCTCTACTTTCAATGCATCTTCCACAAAAGGTGGTTAAATGCTTGAACAAAATAAAATAAAAAGTGTGTAAACAGCTTTTACATGTGTCCCACCACCACTGATTATAGGAGGCTTCTTCTGACAGTATTCACACCTTCATAAGAAATCTCCAAGAAATATTCATATTCACCGT